>NW_020291932.1:0-255598 GCF_003184865.1 Aspergillus homomorphus CBS 101889 | reverse complement strand
GGGAGGGAGGGAAGATGAGGAGGAGGAGTCGGGAGGAAGAGGGGGGTAAGTTTAGAGTAGGTAAAGTAGATAGTTGTTACTTAGTGACGGGGGCGGAAATGGGGGAGGAGGAGGAGTGGTGAGGAGAGGAGCAATAATAAGTATGTATGGGTGGGAATAATAGTTAGTTAGTAGTAGTGGTCTTGCGTAGGTCGGGTTTAGTGAAGAATTGGCCCCGTCCGGGTGGGTGTAGTAGGAATAGTAGTCTGTTGGGTCGACCAGGCACGCACCAGATGGAAACTGACCAGTTGTTGGTTAACTGGTTTCTCTACGGTGGCCCATACAGACAACTTCTGTCAGCAACACCCAAGCTGGACCTTGCCTCTAAACTACCTACAGACAGTCAGTACTTGGCTCTCCGTTCACCTACAGATCACACCTGCTGCCCCAATCTACTCCAAGCCTCAGTATCTCCATCGAGCGCTTTCTCCAGTCTTTCGCTTCATGGTCAACTGACCGGCAGTTCCCTTCCACAGCTGCTTGTTTTCAGTGCCTCGAACCTCCTGTCTCTTGTCACCTCCCCGCCCAGTCCCAACCTTGCGGTGTCTCGCACTATTTCACCATGGCGGACAGCGAGTTCTCTCCTAAATTCGCTCCATTTTTCTCCTTTGTGAGTATCTGATAGGCTTGCCCTCAGCTACAAAACAGCGCGGCTGCTCGCACTATGATTGTGATTATTGATAGCTGCTGACCCTCACTCTAAAGGCAGGGATTGCATCGGCTGTGAGTATCGCGTGAACACTACCCCTGACCTGTGACCGTCCACTAACGACCACCGCTACAAAGATGATTTTCGGATGTACGTGAGCCTGGGTTTCCGACGGATTGCTACCAATGTGGCCAGTGCAATGACTGACTCGATTACAGCATTGGGAGCAGCATATGGAACAGCCAAATCAGGTATCGGTATCTCCGGTGTCGGAACCTTCCGACCGGATCTGATCATGAAGGCATGGAGAACTCCGTCGATACTCGGCATTCTGATCTCAGTATAGCTTGTTTAGCTGACTAGAACAATCAGTCCCTGATCCCCGTCGTTATGTCCGGTATTATCGCCGTCTATGGCCTCGTCATTGCGGTCCTCATTGCTGGTGATATGGATCCGCCCCCGACCCGGAATATGAGTCTCTATACGTATGCCCGTCCTACAAGCAGAACCCCCACCCCACGAAAACGACACTGACAGCTATCTAGTGGATTCATGCACTTGGCTTCTGGACTGTCGGTTGGCCTCGCAGGCGTGGCTGCCGGATACACTATTGGAATCGTGGGAGATGCGGTAAGCAAACTGTCGGAGGCTGTTGTTGTTCGCCGTCCAGCGGCTGACAAGTATCGCAGGGTGTGCGTGCGTACATGCAACAATCGCGAGTTTATGTCGGCATGATTCTGATTCTCATTTTCGGCGAGGTTCTTGGTCTCTATGGGTAGGTTCTAGAGCAAGCACAGGTGGTCAAAGAGGACATTATGCTGACAAGTGATAGCTTGATTGTTGGTCTCATTCTCAACTCCAAGAGCTCCGGTTAGAGGGTTCGGCTGGTCGCGATCCTCTTTCCCTGTTTCCGCAGTCGTTGGCCGTTTCTACTCGAGTCAACTCCCTCAAACCCTATATACAGTCCGTGAACTCGGGTAGGATGCACTCCAGGCTTTCCAAGCAGAAAAAAGAAGAAGCTAGAATCTGGATGTGTCCAACTCCACATGCGCCTATGGTATCCATATTCATCTGCTGGCCCTTCGGGGCTGTGGCTTCAATGTACTAGTACTTGGCTTATGTGTCCATACAACAAACATGCAATCCTGGTTTTTATCTCTAGTCGAATGGTCGATAGTTCAAATCGACCTCATGAGTTTTAGCTGGCGGCGATGGTGGTGGTAGTGGGTGGTGATGATGGTGATGTTTCGAAGGACTTCGAAATGCCCCGCCTGGCGGTAACGTCAGAGATAGTGGTTGTTGCCGTAGTTAGCTGGTCGTGCCGCATGCCCGCCCGCCGCCGCCGCTCACCAGAAGAAGAAGCTCCCCGCCAAAACTCTCTCCTACTTACGTCTTCCCGCGTTGCGCCCGCCTGCTCCAATCGATAATCCCACGGGGCGAATTTCATCACCCCACCAATCGGTCCTGGTCTGTCGTTTATAAGAAAGGCTGCAGCTCCAGTAGATCTTTCGATTCAATTGCTTCTCCTCTTTGCTCCGGTTTTCCCTCTGCGGTCATCCGCGATATGAAACTCTTGCCCTGCTCATGGCTGCAGGATTGATCGACCCCTCCCATCCTAACGTATTTCAAAGCGCATCTGCGCCCTCCGCCCGATCAGAAATGGCGTCGGATGATGTTCACCAGAGAGAGAAGGACATAGTGTCCTCCGTGCGACCGCCTCATCAGCGTCGGTTGAGTCCGTTCGTCATCTCAGGCCGTCCGGAAGAGAAACAGTTAGGCATCTCGACTCGTCGGCTGAATGTCAATGACTTCGCGCTGCTGAAGACACTCGGTACTGGTAAGCTAAGCTTCATCGCTTGCGCGGCCTAGCCGGTGTCTGACGGTGGTGGTGTCCCTGTCTTTAGGTACCTTTGCTCGCGTATGGCTCGTGAAGTCAAAGGAGGAGCAACAACGAAAGGATAAGGTTTACGCGCTGAAAATGCTCAGGAAAGCAGACGGTAAGGACTGCCCTCTCATGTGTCTAGCTCACTCGATAATCGATGCTAACGATTGTCCCTTCTGCTACGGACAGTGATCAAGTTGAAACAAGTCGAACATGTGCGCAACGAACGGAAAACCCTCGCGGACGTTTCCGGCCATCCCTTTGTCACCACGTTGATAGCTTCGTTCTCCGATGATCAACATCTCTACATGCTGGTATGACTGTCCACCCATGCCTACTACCGTCTCGAACCTCGATCTGGAACCTTGAGATTTGTGGGGTGTGTCCCTGTTGCTACGGCTATCACTGACATTTCCATAGTTGGACTATTGTCCGGGAGGTGAAATTTTCAGTTATCTACGGCGCGCACGTCGCTTCAACGAAAACACGTCAAAGTTCTACGCGGCTGAGATTGCATTGACGATCGAATTCCTTCATGACGTCGAAGGTGTTGTCTACCGCGATCTGAAGCCCGAGAACATTCTTCTCGACGCGGAAGGACACATCAAACTGGTCGATTTCGGTTTTGCGAAGCAAATTGGGGACCGCGAGACCTACACGCTATGTGGCACGCCTGAATACCTTGCACCCGAGGTTATCCACAACAGCGGGCATGGCCTTGCAGTGGATTGGTGGGCTCTGGGAATTCTTATCTACGAGTTTCTCGTGGGACAGCCTCCTTTCTGGGACCAGAACCCTATGCGGATCTATGAGCAGATTGTTGAAGGTCGCATTCGATATCCTCAGAACATGTCGCCCGCGGCGCAGAACATTATTTCTCTACTTTGCAAAACTAATCCAACGGAGCGATTAGGGTACATCTCCGGGGGCTCCGCTCGAGTCAAAGCGCATCCTTTCTTCGAAGACATCAACTGGGACGACCTTTGGTACCGCCGTATCAAGGGACCTATCATCCCGAGGGTTGACCATCCCGCGGATACCGGCAATTTCGAGGAATATCCTGACCCGGACGTCCGGAACCAGACCCCTTACTCCGACGATATGAGGAACAAATATGAACCATTGTTCGCCGATTTTTGAATCACATGACCGTCAAAATCGATTTTGACTACGTGAGCAGATCATCTTCAGCATCCACCGTCCTCCCCGAAACGGCTCTGAATGTGTTTTAGCATACCGACCTAGGCCGCCAGGCCTGCAGCCTCACTCCTTTGGCTTCTGTGCCAGTACGTCAATGACATTGGCACTTATACTAATATTATGGGCGTCAGGCTCATAGACAAATAACCACGAGGATTTATCTCCGAGGCCCATTGCTGCTGCCTGCACACTGTTCTTATCCGGCCAAACGCGTACATTCATGGCAGCGACATGCCTTTGCGGTTCAGCCCCCGCTTCACAAATTACGCTGCATGTCTCATGATTCTGCATGGATATATCTTCTTTCTGTCGAAGCATCTACGAAGAACTTGATCGACGCTGATTAAGGCTGCAACCTATGAAAGGATTTATGACATTATTTAGCCAGCCACCCGAGCCAGGCATCAAAATCTTTTGTCGAAAGCTCGTCCTCAACTGCGTTCTTGGTATACGGTCTTCGGTCTATTATCCTATACATAATGTTTTGCTCAATCGGCAATCGCTATATTCTGCCGACTTCTTGCTCGGATTCG
Organism: Aspergillus homomorphus CBS 101889; assembly: GCF_003184865.1. Lineage (NCBI taxonomy): Eukaryota > Fungi > Ascomycota > Eurotiomycetes > Eurotiales > Aspergillaceae > Aspergillus > Aspergillus homomorphus. The sequence continues at coordinate 251,295 of NW_020291932.1, read as the reverse complement.
CGCCTGCAGTGCTGAAGATCTTCCTCGACTACGGATACCGGGCGATTTCTCCGGCGTGACCATGATGCCGCCGGACTCCGCGACGGCTGCTGAGCCTCCGACCTCGACAAATGCCCCTAGTCTCCGTCCCATGATTTTATGATACGACACACGAGGCTACGCTTTTCCTTCCTCTGGCTTTCTCGACCGTGAAATTGGCCATCGAATCTTTCGATACATACATATATACCTAAACACAAATCTTGCGTATAATAGAAATTTGGAATGAACCCAGCAATGGCGGTGGCGACTATACCTCATGACTCAACGATGTACATGCAAGCTCTTTCAATGTAAATGTGGAATCAGATTTAAATTAGGTACGCAACTGAACCAACTGTGTACTTTCTTTCCTACCTTATACTCTGAGTTTTTGGATCACATCATTCCGATACCTTCCCCCGATACTACCTACATCATCCCAACTATGTGTCAATCCTTGTTGTTGAGAGCAAAAGCACCCTCTACCTTCAAAAACCCACCCTCTAAACATCTCCCAGGTCTTAATCCCAACTATCTCTTCCCATGCCCAAAAGGATCTACCAAAGCAGTAAGACAGCAAAGCAAACAACCCCTACCCCAATTCTGGATTGGATGCTCCTGCAACATCTACACCCCACGAAAGAAAAGCAAATCCAAACAACGGCTTGATTCTACCAAAGAGAGAGCTAAATCCTTTTTAAAAACGAAGTATGCCACAGAACGAAAGGAACAAGGTCAAGTGAAAGAGGAAAAAAAAGGGCCAGCCCATATCTGCACCCCCAACTCCGCTACAAACTATATCCATACCCAACCAAAACAGAATCATCAAAGGGAAAGGAAATGATACAGCATTCTAGACTCCATTGCTGGCACACGTCCATACAGCGCCGTTGCTATGGCTGCTGATTGCGTCGCCGGCGACGTAGAGTCCTAGACCACACTTTATTTATGGATTCTTGTTAGCTTTGTATTGAGGATTGAGGGAGGGAGGGAGTTAAGCCGGACGTACGGTTGCGAATGCGATTCCTAGGATACAGAGGTTGATGAGGCTGAGGAGGGATTTCCACTTCGTGGCGAACCAGTTGCCTTTGTTGAGGTAGAACCAGAAGATGGCTGGGAATCCGACTATTGAGACATCATTAGTCATGGAGGGAGGGAGGGGGTGTAGTTGGGGTGGGATGTGGGTGGAACTTACAGCCGAACCAGCAGCCGAGGAGGGAGGTCTAGCATTTATCGAATCAGTATTTGGAAGGGATTTCTTTTGGGGCTAAAAGGATGGAGCATACGATGAGACTCAGCAGGTCATTGAAGACAGGGATCGACTCGGCAATGACCCAGGAGATCACCCAGAGAATCAGCGCGATAGCCACCCAGGATCCTTTGGCCAGCAATGTGTTCTCGTGCATGTGGTTCGTGCCTCGGAAGAGACGCACGTAAAGGTACTTCGCGGCGACGTGGCCGTTCACGATGCCTGCGAACAGTATGGTAGGGAGCGCCAGGCCGTAGGCGACTTTCTTCATGATCGGCCCTGCGGATCCCAGGGCTGGCGAGGCAACATCTGCCCCGACGAAGCGGTATATCACCACCGCGCTGACGATGTAAAGAGAGGTGTCGATGACTTGGAGGACTGCGATGGACTTGGGGAATTCCCGCGGGTCTTCCATCTCGCTGACGAAACCGAAGAAAGAGGCGTGTCCGACTGGATGTTTGTTAGTCTGAGGAGGAATACTGGGCAATAGGGGAAGGGGGGAGGGGTGGCTCACCATATGCGAAAATGATGTTGCTGACAGCTAGAAACTCGGTCTTGAAGCTGTAGTGTGTGATAGCATCAAGATGAACATGGCCCTTGTTCTCGACCCCGACGGCAATCATAGTCACAATGACCGAAATGGCGATGCTGAGAAAAGCTTGACGATTCATTTAGTTCGTTGCGGTGATAAGGATGGGAGGTATAGCAGGAAGCGACTCACATGCAAACGAGATCCAATACACGTTTCCCATGGTCCGTGGTAGGCTCCCAACACAGCTGATGACCAGCGCGATAATCCCGAAGACGATGGTGCAAGTGCCGTGATCGGTGATGGTGTTCATGGCCACAGTGAACGTCAGAATATGACTTCCCATCACGAACACCAAGAAGATGAGCTGGCCGCCACCCAACAGCTCCCGTCCGAATCGGCCTAGGATGACCTCGCCGGCATCCGCCATGCTATGAATATGACGATAGCGCATCTTGAACTGATAGATGATGTAGGCTGTGTACCATGCAATGAAGGATACACCGATCATGATGATAATAGACGGCACAAGTCCTAGCGTTGCAAAAGCTGAAGGGAGGGACAAGATTCCAATTGACACATTTTCTGCCACCATTACTGTGATACGAGGGTCAGATATGTCTTGAATGTAAAGAGTGTAAGAAACTCTCACGTATTCCACAGGGCCTGAATGGTCGTCAGCCGGTCAGCTATGCTCACAATGAGACGAGCAAAACCTGTAGACTTGGACTTACCACCATCCTAGGGTGCGGTATTTTACTTCGGCACACTCTTCATTTCCAAATGGATCTTCATCTGGCGAGGAATCATTCATATGCTGTTTTTTCTCGTCGTCGCGAGAGATATCATATGCATTGGGACCAGGGATCTCTGTGAGGGTCCCGAAATCTGTGCTCATGGTCGTCATCTCTAATGGGGATTGTAATGGTAGAAATGGTGACACTGAATATATTGATATCGAAATCAATGGTAGTAATGATAATGCAACCAAGCGGATACAGTGCGATAAGTGCAAGTGCTGGCTGTGAGGGTTAATGTAGGTCACAGAGCGTGGGTGATGCCATATCTCTCCCAAAATGAGGGCACAACCGGTTTATTAGGATATAGTGGGCTCAAAAAGGTATAAGCACATTCTCCAGTAGATAAAGAGGGTGGTATGCATGACCTAAGTCTGCAGAAGTCATGGTGCAGCCTGCAAATCTGACATCGCTGGGGTCATGAGCGTTATCTTGAGCGGCATCCCTTGTTACATGACGTATGGTTGTTGGTAAGTCTTCAATCAGTGCCCTACCTCCCCCAATCAATACTGTATGCCCATACAGTTCGAAGGCTTGCGGAGGCTTGTTGACAGATATGAACAAGCCATGCATTTAATCCGCAAATAGGAGGACATTGATACGGGGAACAGATTCATAACGTGGGGATAAGCATAGCGTGTCTGGGGAAGCGTCCTAATGCGAGAATCAAAACCAATAAGCGAGAAATCGGTTCGACTAGCACGACTGGCATATGTTGAGAGCTGGCTCCTGCGATACTCAATATCAACTCCAGCGGATCCGCTGGGATCCGGGCTTCTCCACATCGGTAGATAAGGGTATCGTAGAGAGTTGTTGTTTTTTGTCCGACTGGAAGCCAAGCATACACAGCCATCAAATCCAGACTGATCCTCAAGCTAGTAGGGTTCCTCAATGATGGTTGGCTGTAGTTGGCAGCGGAGAGGCGGCTGCAGTTAAGGATAGTGCAACCCTCAAAAGGAGGTTAAATCATGCGCCAGCCTGAAGATAAGCCCACTCAGCTTCTTCCTTTGAACTATTTCCCCGCCCTTTGCTGGCCTGAGAAGCAAAGGACTTCCCCACTGCTGCAGTTGTTTCAGCAACGGTTAGCGCAGCCGGGCGCAGGCGCAGTCTTGTTCATCTCAACTCTTATCGAGTGACTGTTAACGGGGTCGGACAATTTGTCACTACATTCTCGACGATCTATCAGGGTTCAGGCTTATCTATCAGGAGTAGTGCAGTATTATAGCTAAACGTGGTATTAATTCTGCTAACTGTGATGAAACAGGTCTCGTAATTCGGTATTCATAATGCAGCCTACTCCAAAGGCCGGCAACACCCTTGCAGCCCTGACGGTTGATGATGGAGCCCAGTCCCGTCGGACCCGACTCCACCTCGTCGCTAATCCTTGGGTCTGGGGTCGGGCGATCAGGTCTAAGCCGAGCAGATGCAGTGGGGTGTTGGCAAACTGAACGGCAGCCGGCAGAACCAGCTGAGTGATCATGGCTTTGGTGTGCGGGTTGGTTGCAACCGAGTCGGGGACGGACGAGGCCATCCACGGCGCCAGGTTGAACGAGCTGAAGATAGTGACACTATCTCGAAATAGCAGAGACATATATGCTGCTCGGGGGACTCGAGTACTGGTCGCGACGGCAGTGCTGGCACGGCCGTAATATTGCGCAAAGTTGACATCCTTCATTATCCCGAGGTATACATTGACAACATAAGTGGGCAAGAAGCTGAGCGTCGCTGCGACATTTGCCGTCGAGGTCTCGTCGGTGAGTGAGGGGAGATGCTCAATGCAGCTTTCAGTGACATTTGCGGTGCAGTATGTGGCTGCGTATAGGGACCAGACAATGAAGAACGGCTTCGAAACGTAGAACTTTCGAGGCCTGAAGATGGAGCAGAATGTGTTGGCGCCTAATGTTCGCAATAGAGGTCGATTCAGTGCGAGCCGTTCAACAATCGTTCTGGACGTGACTGGCATTAATAGAGGGAAGTTTCTCGATGCTGAGGAGCGACTTACCGGTCGATGATGGTGACGATAGGGGAGATAAAAGTAGCAGATACTGTGCCCGCTGCAATATCACCAGCCAGGTGCTTTTGTAGTTCACTGCCCCATATGTTGGCATAGTAGCTTTGTAGTGTCGAACGATCCGGGGACATTGTGCTGCGAAGGTCTACTGTCAGCTTCTTTGTATTTTCGGTTAATGATATGATCGTGAAGGTTATTGTGAGTGAAGGGATTGTAAAATGATAATATCAACTACATAGAAAGTTTCTCTATTTTGCTCTCTCGCGCAATGATTAGCCCTACTATTCCATTGATGCAAGGTCTCTCTATCTCTATCTGGAGTCATAAACAGAGATGGAGAAATGCGAGCTGTAAGTTGCACCGAGAAAACCAATGGACCCGAGAAACAGTACAGTCGGGTAATTACGCATGCAACTGCCTCAATCAGATAAGACCAGACTCTATTAATCTAAACCAACGGGATCTGACGCCGGTGGTTGACGAAGGTTAGACTACCCGCCATCCATCCCAACATCTCCTCGGCTGCCTCCCCGCAGTAGTAGGCGGGATCTCCTCCTCTTCCTGCATCGTCGGATTGCTTCCCGAACTGATCCACTCTCTCTGCTCGGGACTTCTTTCCATTGACATCAGCACCGTCTCTGTCGACAACAATCATGAGGAATAAGAATGCCTATCATCGCCAATGGTCGCTGGATCTTAATTGGACTTCACGATCACCTTCTCACCACCACCATCACCACCTTCTTCTCTCCCTCCTCTACCTCAACTAATCACAATGGCATTCAAACTCTCCGTCTCTCAGCCTTCGCCTAGCATGCGCCATCTAGTCCGCCGTGCTGCACGCACTTCAGCCACGCAGGTCCGCGGTGCGGCCACCGTTCCTTTCCGACTGCCAGCCGCTAGAAATGAACTAAATGTGAGTGTGCCTTTCGCACAATGAATGCCGAGAACAAAGACTGAACATGCGCTACTAGCTTGACTACGTGAAAGGCTCATCCGAGCGAGCCAAAATTGAGCAAAAGTTGAAGGAGCTCAAGTCTCAATTACCTCTTAAGAGCCAAATATACATCGACGGCAAAGCACAAGCTGCCTCCAGCGCATCCAACCAGCCGCTTCCCGCAGAGCATGCCACCACCTTCACCAACTATCCTCTAGCCAGCCCCGCGCAGGTCAATGAAGCAATTGACTTGGCTCTGAAAGCCAAGGAGTCATGGCAGAACACCCCGTTCGTGGACCGTGCAGCAATCTTCCTGAAGGCCGCAGAGCTTGTGACCGGAAAGTACCGAAACGAACTTATTGCTGCTACGATGCTCGGACAAGGAAAGAATGTGTGGCAGGGCGAGATCGATGCTGCCGCCGAGCTTGCTGATTTCTTCCGCTTGAACTGCAATCTTGCTGCCGAGTTGCTGGAGAAGCAGCCTGACCGTGGCACGGATGGAATGTGGACGTGAGTTTGAACATGCTGCTCGCGGAGTCAAGTCCGTTGCTGACCCCATTTTAGTCGTGTGGACTACAGGCCCCTGGAAGGGTTCGTTTATGCTGTCTCCCCGTTCAACTTCACTGCAATTGGCGGCAACCTGGTCAGCGGGCCGGCTATTATGGGCAATGTGGTGATTTGGAAGCCGTCGCCATCGAACGTCTACGCCAGCGAGCTCGTCTACAAGATCCTCCTTGAGGCTGGTCTGCCTCCCAATGTCATTCAGTTTGTGACTGGAGATGCGGAGCAGATCACCCAAACTATCCTCAACCACCGCGAGTTCTCTGGTCTCAACTTCACTGGCTCATCGGACGTCTTCCGGTCATTGTACAGCCAGGTCGGTGCCAACATTGGCAAGAAGGTGTACCGGGACTACCCTCGTCTGGTCGGAGAGACCAGTGGCAAGAACTTCCACCTGGTCCACCCTACTGCCGATATCACCAGCGCCGTATACCACACGCTTCGGGGTGCATTCGAGTATCAAGGCCAGAAGTGTTCCGCCACATCGAGATTGTATCTCCCCGAATCCCGGGCCGAGGAGTTCCTGTCCAAATTGAAGACTGAAATCGATGAGATCACTATCGGTTCCCCTGAAGATCTGGGGGCTTTTATGGGGCCTGTCATCCACCGGGCGTCTTTTGACAAGATCAAGTCGATCATTGATGCTAGCAACAAGGATTCGTCGCTAGAGCTGCTCGCCGGTGGCACGTACGACGACTCCACCGGATACTTTGTCCACCCGACAGTTTACCGGGCCAAGAACATTGACCACCCTCTGTTCGACACCGAGATCTTTGGACCCGTGCTGACCGTCTATGTCTACCCCGATACCGAGTGGTCATCCACCCTGAAGAAGGTTGATCAGAGTGGTGGTGGATTCGCCCTGACCGGCGCAGTTTTTGCTGCTGATCGGAAGGCCATTCGCGAAGCTGAAGATACCCTGCGGTATTCCGCCGGCAACTTCTACATCAGTAAGTTCTCCTGATGAGCGGTGCCTCGAAATCCGTACTGACCGTTCTCGTCACAGACTGCAAGACTACAGCTGCTTTGATCGGCCAGCAATCGTTCGGTGGAAGCCGTTCCTCGGGCACCAACGATAAGGCAGGAAGCTCAACGCCTCTTCTGCGGTTCACCAGCCCGCGTACCATCAAGGAAGAGTTCTTCCCGTTGACTGGATTCAAGTATCCCAGTAATGAGTAGGTTAGAGCTGTGGTCGCTACGCGGTTATGTACTTGTACCAAGTCGGTAGAATGTCTTTGCGAGAGATTTGAATAGAGCTTTTTCACTGCCTTTGTTTAAGCGTATGCCTGCGTAGATTCCGCGGTGTTTAAACTCGGTAAAATCATACCTTGAATTGAGTGCTATCAGAGTTATATCCAATTATCTCACCTAGTCTTTCTCAGGAGCTGTTTGCTAGAACCGTGCGACCTACAACACAACTCAGACATGAATGCTCAATCGTCACTGCTTTTAAAAGATGGACCGATTCACACTTCCCGGCTGTACAAAGACAACACACCATTGATGCAGTACATTACAATAGCTTTCTCTGCGGACTCCATCCGGTTACCTCATCCAAGCTCTATTCATACGCATATTGAGAGTTCCTTTGACGAAAAAAAAAAGCGCAAAATATTACCTCTCCAGAGCGTGCCTTGTCCTCCACCATCTCCAAAAGCCAACAACAACGCCAAATCAAACCGAATGACCACCTATCTCTGAATTCCACTTCACCTCCAGTAAGCAGTAAGAGGGCACCACAATCACGGTGATCCTCGTAAGTCCTCCCTTATCTCTGACGCAAGGACAGTTTCGCCTACGCTAACTGCCGATCCCCGCCGACGCCAACCCGCACTAACCAAGTACTAACCCCGCCCCTACAGCAATACCGTCTCAAACGCCGAGCATGTTCGGCAGCGTATCCCGTCCGTAAGCCTCGTGTATCGCATACACTAAACCCGCATGCTTGAATCCACGATCCCACGACAAACCGAAGACGACAAGCACCCCACCCCACTTGCCAGTCAACCTGGGGGGGATAATCTAACTGCATGGAACAGCTGTGAGCGCGTCGGGGCATGAATGCGCGCCAGAAACAGCTCATTGCGTCTTCAACTGAAGTGGTGTGATGTGACTCGCCGACTACTACAGTGCTCGTCATTTCACAAAGTATATATCCAGCTACACCGCTGATACTGCACATCTCTCTGGCCACAGCATTGTTCACCTATTATCCCTTGAACCCTAGTACAGCCTGAGGAGCGATATCCACCATGGCAATCTCCAAAACCGACCCCATCGTGATCATCGGCGCCGGCGTATTCGGACTGTCGACGGCCCTCCAACTCGCGACAGAAGGCTACACAGACATCTCAGTATTCGAGCGCGACGACCAAGTACCCGGCCGATTCTCCGCCGGGTACGACATCAACAAGATCGTGCGCGCGGAGTACGAAGACCCGTGGTACACGGAGCTGACTCTTGTACGTTGCCTCTCAGCCCCTGTCCCTCCCACCAAACCCCCAAAACTAACGACCCCAAAGAAAGCAATCGCAGGCTGGAAAACCCCACTCTACGCACCGCACTACCACCAAACAGGCTTCCTGCACTGCGTCTCAGGCACGGGCCCGCAACAAGCAACCGACACCCTGAACCGGTTCCACGCAACAATCAAACACCACCCAGAATACGCACACAAGCTCATCTCCATCACCTCCTCCACCCAAATCCCCCGCGACATCGCCTGGCAACTCAACGGGCCCCTACCAGGCTGGAAGGGCTACTTCAACCCGCTGGCCGGCTACGCACATTCCGCCAACGCGTTGCGCGCCGTCTACGAAGCCGCCGCAGCGGTAGGCGTGAAGTTCTTCCTGGGGCCGGAGCGGGGCGCCATCCGCGAGCTGCTGCGCGGCGGCGTGGCCACGAGTCCCGGCAAGGTGACGGGCGTGCGCACGTACTCCGGGCAGGTGCACTCGTGCAAGTTGGTGGTTGTAGCCGTCGGCGCGGCGGCGGGCACGCTTCTTCCTGAGCTCGGCACCCAGGTCGTCGCTAAGAGCTGGTCCATCGGCCATGTGCGTCTGTCTGACGACGAGACCAGCGCCCTCCGCGGGATCCCCGTTACCTATGCGCGCGATCTCGGGTTCCTGTTCGAGCCGGACCCGAAGACGAACCTCCTGAAGATTTGTCCGATGGGCGGCGGGTATATCAATACTGATCCCGGAACTGGTGTGTCATTGCCTCCGGCGACGCTGAGGGAGAGTGACGGGGTGCTTCCGAAGGAGGATGAGGAGCGCATGCGGAAGTTGTTGAGGCAGGCGCTGCCCGCGTTGGCGGATCGGCCGTTTGTTCAGAAGAAGCTGTGTTGGTTTGCTGATACGGCGGATTCGGATTTTATTGTGGATTTTGTGCCTGGTTCCGCGGGGAGTGTTGCGCTGTTGTCCGGTGACTCGGGCCATTTGTTTAAGATGTTGCCTATTGTGGGCGAGTGGGTGGCTAGGTTGGTGAAGGAAGGTCGCCAGGCTGAGTCCCGCTGGAGGTGGAAGGCTGCTGACTCCAAGGAGAATGAGAAGGGTAAGAAGTGGGCGGGTGGTGATGTTAGCTGGCGCTTGGGCGCTACGCGCGAGTTCGCGGAGATCAAGCCGGGGCCTGGGGCGAGGTTGTGAGATGGTCTTTAGTTTTGAACTGGGTTGGATTTGATGGATTGCAGTTTGCTATATGTATATACAGCAAGTACGTACAGTTTCGCTTAGAGTCATATTGAATCATTTACACATCACATAACGCTTCTTAAGAGCAGCTTGGAAAGACAGATAGGGAAGGACTATGACAAGGCAAGCTTCCAGTGCATCCGACTCAGAATCATCTGCCAATCCAACCCGCTGTCTGTGTCGTGCGGGTTCAAGTCCCGCCACTTCCACACCGTCTCAGTCGCCTCCCGTGCAACAGGTACGTTACTCACCGGCCACGACTGCGTCAGATACGTAAAGTAATTCAGCACGCGTACCCGGTCCTCATCCGCCGTCGACAGACATCCTGCCAGGAAGAGCGGCCACATGGGGAACAGCTGCCGCTCCTGGTCCTCGCGGATGACCCGTCCGATCTTGTCCAGCAGTTTGGCCAGCAGGGCTCGGAGCGTGGGCTGCGTCAGCGGGATGTCGCACGCCAGTTGCAGGTAGAGGTCCGCTGCCAGCCGGAAACACCGGCCGCACGTGGCCAGGTACTCGCTGTTCGAGGCGGTGGGCGGGTAGTCCTCGTCTAGGGCATTCAGTTCGCTGCGCAGGCGCATCGCTTGGTGCATCATGGCGCCTTCGGAGGCGAGGGAGCTGGTGCGCGTGGATCGGAGGTGTTGTTTTTGGGTGACGAGGTCGGTGGCCCGCGCGATTATGTCTAGAAGACCCAGCGAGCAGCCGATGTGGGGCTGGTAGGTTTTCTTGTCATGAATATTGGTGGCGGTGGGATATACGTCCCAGGGAAAGATTTCGGGGCTCATTAGATCGGTGGTTGTGGGTAATGTCGCTGTATAAGATGCTGTATCGCCATGAGGGGAACTTTTCTGACGCGGGGGGCTGCAGCCTGTGGTTCGGTAGAAGATAGCCCGGGATTGGAAGTAGCTTTGGGCGAAGAAAAGAATTTCCGGGTCGAGGGCGCAGGCGTAGCTGTTGATGATAGCGAATGCGCCTTGCGCGTGTCGGACCCAGTCTGGTCGACAGCCGCAGGCGATTTCGAGGGAACACAAAATCAGACAGGTCATGAGAGCTTCGTTCACATCCTCAATATTGGCCAGAGAATCGCGGAGGAGCTGCAGAGCGAGTGATTTGTAGGATAGAGAGAGTTGCGCGTAGTTGATGGTTGTTGCCGTGGCTGCTCGCCGGTCGTTGGCGCTCATCGAGAGCACGGCGTACCAGAGTGGTTTCTGGCGGGAGCAGAAGGGAATGACGAGTGAGCGAAATTTGTTTCTCGGCTCATCCTGAAAGACGCGGACTTTACATATGACCTGCAGGTCTGCGGTGCAAGTTCAGCACTTGTTGGTTTTGAGTCTCTTCTCTCGGACTGGGATCGCTTACAGTATTGGAATAATTGTGTCTCCAACTCGCTGCTGTTAACCAGGAGAGGCGAGAAGGGCGAAAGCCCTGCGTCGAATGTGGCTGCGTAATCGTCTGAATGATCGTCGCGCTCTGCGCAATGTACTGATCGCTTAGTAGTAGGGTGGTGGTACTGTTCGCATAGCAAAATATCGGCATCGTGGGAGGATACGCTGATAAAGTGCCAACGGCTTCGGCGCTTTATGGAGGATCTATGTCCTTTGCCTGCGACTTGTTACTGCTGCTCCGGCTTGTTCAGTGCGGAGGCGGGCAATTTCACATACTCAAGGAGATCTTGAATCGCAATGGCGCCGGTTGCCACTTTTCGAACAGGTAAGAGCAGTCGAATCCTCTAACCTCACAGTTTGTACAAGCCGGTCTCTCTTCTGTGGTCGTGTGAATAAAGGGCCAGAGTGGATCCAAGACAGAATCTAGAACTGACCTCCGCAACGGCGCTTGCGCTTTTTGCAATTCAAACAGCCGGTGCGACTTCTGACGCTCATGATGTAGACTTCCGGTGAGTTTGAAGAGTAAGGGATTGGGAGAAGTGAAAAGAAGAAGAGGAAGCTGTCCTTGTTTGTTGGGGAAGTGAGAGTGAAAATGAAAGTGGAAGTGCTGGTTGATGCAGTGCAATTGCAGTCTTCGGCTTCTCGTGGCAAAATGCGGGGCCGAATGGAGTCGGCCTCCTCTTCTTCCTGTCTCGTTCTACTTCCAATCCCTCAGCTATTTGCGGGGTATGGAGGTATCGACCCTTCAAGGTGAATGATGCTCAATTGACCAGCAAGTCATTGTTTATAGAATGCTGGACTTGTCACAGTCAATTCTTCTTCATGATGGTCAACCGCACTTCGTCCACTTTAGCCTTGGAACGCCTGCACAAACATCGAGCCATAAATAACCCTTATCTTATCTCTCACCGAGCAGATGGAGTCTCTTATCAAGTCGGTTGAATGCATGACTTATGCAAGGCGCAGATGGGTAAGAATGTTCTTCTTGAAAGTACTGTTCGCAAACTAATCTGTAGTAGCAATGTCGCTCTCACAGAGTCGACCCTGCTACTGTCAAGAGTCACCATGATTCTGGCAGAGATGGTCTTAACAACACAGTTCGATTCGATGTGACTATAACGGCAACACCTGGACCAAGCCTTTAGGATCTCCTATACTATAGTACTAGCTGGGGTCTCTGTAGTAGCCCCCATGGAACCTCCTCGTCTCTACCCCTCAAGCTACCACTGACGGGTTGCAGCCCCGAGTCCTAGTCTGTACTCGAGTGCCATCGGCTCTTCCTCCGATGATTATCCTCTCTGAGACGTATTTCAATCCCGTACCGTATCGATCGCCAATACGGTCAATCCGAGGAATGGCTGGCTTGTCAGCGCTTGTCCTGACACGGGTGGGACAGAACGCTGCTCAACGTGCATGGAGGCATTTCTCACGAGGTCTGATATCTTAGCAATGGATCCAATTGGGATGACCATGCTCCATCTTTATCAGTTTTAGTCGCCGCTGGCATATCATGCACCCCGCAGATGCTGCAAGATGGCTATAAAGATGGCTTCCACTCGATGTGAATCTGTTTCCAAATCATCGATCTCATCCATCATCTTTGGAACATCTCCAAGCAATGTCTGGCTCCCTACGGGCAACCTCCAGCCTAAGCACCACAGGCATTGCAGCATTCAGAGCCCCATTAGCCCTCCGACATCAGCACTATGTCTCCACGAGATCATCCCTGAGTAGTGATAGTGTTGCTACGGTGGTGGCCAACTCACCAGTCGAGGTCAAGAAAGCCGCGGTTTCTGCCCACTCAGTCATTCCAACTGGGATCCTACTGCGGTCCCTGCTGGTGACGACCATCTCCTCGCACCCGCTTCTGCTAGGGCCCAGCTTGTCTATCCTGTCCTTTCTCTCCAAGTCAAGCAGCCTTTTACTTGACGTGGAACGAAATCCACTCATCTACTGGTTCCTCAGGAAGACCTTTTACGACCACTTCTGTGCTGGCGAAAAGGAGGCTGAAGTGTACAAAACCATCCAGCAGATCAGAAGCACAGGACTGAGAGGGGTGATCTTGACCTACACACGGGAGACGGTGCAGGACGCCCGCACGGCAAAGCAACGCTTTGCCAACACGGAGGCGTTAGAGAAGGCTGCCTCAACAGACACATGTGAACATATACAATCATGGAGAGAAGACGTTCTGCGCACGGTAGATATGCTTGGTCCTGGAGACTTCCTTGCTCCAAAGTGAGTTCCAAAATTGACACTGGTATGCACAAACACTAACGTGGCTTCAGACTCACTGGCGCTGGCCCCAAGGTGACACAGGCCTTTGCGGCCGGTGAGCCTGTCCCCACACAGATGGTCGAGGCACTCGACGAAGTGTGTCGTCGCGTAGTCGAAAAGAAGGCCCGCCTACTCATGGATGCGGAGCAACATGCTTTCCTTCGGGGGATCCACAGCCTGACCCTCGACATGATGCGCAAGTACAACCGCAATGGGGAGGCGGTCATCTACAACACCTTCCAAGCATACCTCAAAGCCGCACCAGAACTCATTGCCTCGCACTTGAAGATGGCCAATGAGGAGGGCTTCACTCTTGGGCTCAAGTTGGTCCGCGGAGCGTACATGAGCAGCGATCCGAGACACTTGATCCACGACACGAAGGAAGACACCGATCGGGCCTACGACACGATTGTGCGGGGTATCCTGCAGCAGAACTACAAAGGGTTTGGGGAGAAGGACTGCCCCTTCCCTCCCACGGACTTGTTCTTGGCTACGCATAATATCGACAGTGCGGTGGCGGCGCATAACATGCAGCAAGCTCGGATACGGGACAACCTTCCGACTACCAAGGTCGAGTTTGGCCAGCTGATGGGCATGGCGGATGGGGTCAGTTACGGTCTGCTGCAGCTCAAGGGTCAGAATGGGGCTCCACCGGCCGTGTACAAGTGCTTGCACTGGGGGAGCATGAGCGAATGTCTGAGTTTCCTGCTGCGGAGAGCGGCGGAGAATCGAGATGCAGTATCCAGAACGAATGCTGAGCATGAGGCGCTCAAAGCGGAGGTGAAGCGTCGGATCCGGGCTGGGTTCAGTAGATCATGATTAGCTATCAGCATGAATATGGGAAATGACCTTGATTGCCTATCTTTTTCAATGCCCCACTTGCCTGGGACAAGATTACCTTCGCGAGATATCTACATGCGGGGAAGGAGGAGTATGAGATCCAGCCCCCTGCTTGATAACTACTCCAATACGCTCGGATACAGACTGTGTACAGAGCCGGTACGGACTGTGTAATGTATGGTACTAGCGGAAACGACCCGCGGCGGTTAGTCTTGCCGCTCCTTCGGCTGTGGATCCGACTCGACCAGACGAAGTATACACCATGTGCCCCTCGTCACGTCTCTTCTTCACAATTTTCATCTAAGTCTGTCAACGCACATGCACTTATCAACCCGCAGATTGTAGATTCAGAACTCACTGCTCAAGGCAAACACGACTGCACACCATAGCTCCTACCCCTCCAGCAAAACCACAACAATGTCGACCACAAGCGCAAAAACCGAGCAAACGCTCAGCATCATCGGCTGCGGTAAGCCTCAACCAGCTCATCCACCTCGTCCCTCAGAAACCACAGCTAACACCCTCCCAGGAAACATGGGCACAGCCATCCTAAACGGTCTCATCGAAGCCCAAGCCGCAGCCCCCGATACCACAAGCACAACCACAACACAGCTCCCCAAATACTACACCGCAACCGTCCGCCGCTCCTCCACCTACACCAAACTCACCACCGAATTCGCTTCCTACCTAAAGCCCACGCCCACCTCCCCAGAAACCCCACTGGTAACCATCCTCCAAGGCCCCAACGCCAATAAACTGGCGATAAGCAACAGCAAAACTATCCTCCTCTGCATCGACCCAACCGACATCCCGACCTTCTTCGCCGACCCGGCCATCCGCGCCGCGCTCAAGGGAAAACTCCTGATAAGCATAGCAGCAGGCTGGACGCGCGCCGCGCTATTCGACCTCGCGCGCCCCGATTCTCCAGGAGACTTACAAATCCTCCGCGCCCTCCCCAACATGGCCGCCCTCGTCGGCCAAAGCATCACGGCCATTGAAGTGCCCCAACCCAGCGCCACAGCCACACCCACAGACCCAGCCGTCTTTAAGGAAGAGCCACCGAATCCAACAGAATCCCACCTTCAAACTGCCCAAACAATCTTCTCGGCGATAGGTCGCACGATCTTCATCCCGCCGTCGCAGATGACGGCCTTCACAGCCGTCGGAGGCTCCACCCCGGCGTTTATTGCTGTGTTTGCTGATGCGTTGATTGAGGGCGCCGTCGCGATGGGGTTCCCGAGGGAGGACGCCCAGACGACGGTTTTTCAGGCCTTGCGTGGCGCGACCGCGTTGATGCAGGAGGGCGGCCTGCATCCTGCTATGCTGAGGGATCAGGGGACTTCGCCTGGTGGTTGTACGATGGGCGGGTTGATGGTGCTTGAGGAGCGGGGGTTCCGTGGGACGGTGGCTAGGGGCGTCAGGGAGGCGGTTTCGGTTGCTGGGTTGATGGGGAGGAGGGATGCGCAGGAGGAGGGCGGGTTTGTCAATGGGACACGGTAGAGGTGGTCTTATTTTTGTGGGGTTGGGGGTGGGTGTTTGTTCAAATGGTGTTGGTGGTGTTCATGGTTGCAGTGCGCTAAATAGAAGAAATAAAACTCATTATATTCCCAATCCGGTGGGCCATTATTATAACTATAACTAGGTAGATCACATAAATACATGAGTAGCCAACAATCACACGCTGCATAACCAACAACGCGCGTGGGCGTGAGAATTCGTCGTATGAACATGCAGAATCGACTCTGTGGTCCTGTCGACGGACTTGAATTCGTTGGAATGAACAACTGCATTTTGCAGTGAGTGGCATGGTCACCAACGCCTTCTGGTTGATAGTTCCGTGACGTGCTTGGTATGGGGTTGAGTGTACAGGCGGTATAGACTATGTGAGTGTCGCGGGGTGTCATGAAATTACACTCTATCATGACCTTGATTGGGCATCTGATCGATTCGTGGCGAGCAGACGCTGTCTGAATGTGGGGTCTGGTCATGTATCATGACTCTTCTGTTGCTCGGGAGGAGCAGCAGTCTAATGGTTGCTCCTCATGAGCTTGTGTCGTTCAATCTCTGATGGATCGACTCTGCTGGTATACAGTCGCCAGCACTAACTGGGAGCCTCCTTGGTTTACCGTGTCATGCACGGAGTGCTGATAAAAGCACGATATGTGGGTGTGAATCATAATCACCGGCTCAGAGAGACGGATCGGTCTTCCAAGTTCCTATACGAGTATTAGTCAATATCGTAAAGCGCAGCGATGATTCATGAGCAACTGACCTCCAAAGTTATGTTTCACAAATGCCATCGGATCATCGATATCGCCTGCATTCATCTGGTGCACACCTGGGCTGAAACTCGTGATGGGCAAAACCACCACATCCCCGACCTTCTTGTACCCTTGCAGGTTGGTAAAATGCTCGTATGTGACATTCGACGTCGAGCCGGGCTCGATGTTGAAGTACTCCGGATCATTGAAGTACCGGAACACGGCATCGGTCCAGGCCCCCGGGCCCGTGAACTCCATGATTGTCTTGTCCATCTTTCCCACTTTCAACAGCCCGGCCTTCTTCATCCGCAGTGCCTCCTCGGTGATGTAAGTGACAATGTCCCGGAAGATGGGATGGCCCGGTTTGGCCTGGATGGTCCACTGGCAGAACTGGATCCGGCGCGAGTACCAGTCGTGCCAGTCCGGACGATCTGGGTCGGCCTCGATCCCCACGACGGCCCCAACGGTCGTCAGATCCAGCTCCGAAGGCAGCCAGTCCGAGGCAGGCTTCAGGGCGGTGGTGTCAATGTCGCTGTAGATCCCGCCGCGTGCCAGAAGGATGAGGTACCGGAAGAAGTCGGCTTTGAGGACGGGTAGAGGCATGGATTCGAAGGCCTCGTATACATCAGGCACCGATCCGTACAGATACTTGATCAAATGCCGCAGCGTATCGTCGGGAATGACCTCGTGGACAAATCCTGGGTGTAGTTCGGTCCAGCTAGCCTCGGGATCACGAAGTTCTTCGGAGAAGAACATCGACTCCGGGGTGTACTTCCATGTCTGCCAAATGTATGCGGGGAACTTCCCATCGAGGTCGTAGGGAAAATGAAAGCGCAATCGTTCGCGCAACGGGGCGCTCAGTGGAGGGGTGAGGGGCTGCTGCTTGACGCTGTCGGGGTTCTGCCCCTGGGGCCGGTCGTTTGTGGTCGGGCTGCTATCGTAGGCTCCCGCCGCGGCGGCGGCGGCGGGCACTGGCGGTGACACGGACGGGGAAGAATGCGAGGATCGGAAGAAGACGATGAAGGTGATTAGCAACACAGCCGCTAGAAGCGACTTGCGAAAGGTGAGCATCGCGGGCGCAAATAGGGGGGAGTCCTCTGCAGTCGGCTGGATCGGGCTACCGTTGCCAAGGACAGCCCCAGGAACTGCTCTGGAAGCTCTTGCGCAAGCTTCGCCGACGCGAGATCAATGTTGGTCGAGGGTTAATCGGTGTCTTTTCCACGGAACCGTCCCCAGATGCGCATGTCCGTGAACGTGTTCGAGGTTCCAGCAACGAGGGCTGTCGTCGTCAGAGGAGCGTCAGGCCGTGTGCGAGGTATGGCGCGTTCGCTGGAAAGGAACGACAGAGAACAATTGATCAATTATGGATCTTGCAGTGGTGCCATGGGGGGTAGGAAGGGAAATGAGATATTATAAAGCAGGCCAGGTAGGATTATAAGCAGGAGCGAAAGCGAGCCAGACGGCGGGCTGTACGACGAGGCAGCGGAAAAATAAAAGAGAAGATGTTTGGTGGAGCCCGCACTTTCGGGAGTGACGACGGCGATTTTGCCTGCTTCTTACAACGTGTGGCGTCGATTCCCGATAGGCATCTTCATTCACTGGACAGGGCACAGCAGACACATCTTATAGGTCCTTCGTCTTTCGTCTTCTGTCTTTTGATGAGGCAATTGAAGAGACAATGGCTCCTGTAACCTCGTCTCGTCACCAGCAGGTGTTCATTCCTTCGATGCTGGCTCGAGGCTTGACTTCCGTCCGCAACGGGAAATTGATCTTCTCTTTCTCTCAGTTCCTCTCTCTGTTTCTACTTCCAACCATACTCAATTCATGGAACAGGTCAATTTCTCCCTTCGCGACAAAAGAACTCATCGGGTGTACCTGACTATTGACCAGTTGGAGGTTGTAACAACCTCCTGTTTCTCCTCTCTTTCCCCACAACACACTCGGTTTGCACCGCCGTTTTCGGCCCTACTGTCAGATCCACCTGTGATCGCAAGCCTGTCCAGACCACGATAAGGTTACGTTCAGAATTCGACTCACGGAAGACATCGAAAACCATCTTCAGGTTCCTGATGAATCCTGGTAATTCAACTCTTCAACTCTGGAACCTCCCAAGGACTAGGAGTGACCAAATCCCGCTCGAACTCGGATGAAGGCATACGGAAGTGGGTTGCGTCACCCTCCAGCAAGCCGCGCCATGGGCCGACTTGGCTCTGGCGCTTGTTTGGCCCATCGGCTGCAAAGGAAACAAGCCTTCTGCTGCTGCTGGTGTGATTGCTGGTTGCTGTCACACTTCCTCCCCGCTTCATCTATTTCAGCCCCTCCAATGTCGAGAACACGCAGACAATGACAAGTCATTATGGCTTGATTACTGTGCCGCATAAGATGAGGAGCCTTCTGGGACAGCTTATCGCTCTAAAACCATCTCGCGCTTTACGTTACCTCAAGTCTTATCTATCTTGTGTTTTCGATCTACCGCCACCTTGAGCTGTTGATAGTCGCTCACTTTACATGACAATACCACTGGTTATGTTACACGTGGGAGCAATCTCACTCTATGATTGGCGCAAGGATGCCAATCGACCCGATAATTACTTAAAGCGGGAGGCAAGCTGTGACCGCTGAACCGAGTTTTACCAGATCTTAATGGAACAATACTGAAGTCAACCCTGGATGAGAATCTTTCCGTGCTTCTTGCTTGAATGCTACGGTATCTGATCTGCGTCATTCAACAGCGTCATACACTTGGAGCAGAAGACATCTCATGCCATGTCTGAATGTGCATTGCCCCTGACACATTTTCCATGCAACTGTCTTAACACTCCAACCCGCCCGACGCGCTAAAGGGAGTTGGCGCGCCGCCAACCCGTCGACTAGCACTGTCGGCTACAGAGTCACTAATAGTCAACAGAATCTGAATTTGAAGTCCAAATTGACGCGACAAATGGCCTCAAGGTCTCGATGGGTCAAGAACTCATCATGATCCCAGTGGTGGCTGATCTAATCAATGCGCTCATCCCGTGAAAAATCCAAGCGGATGCTTAACCCGCGGCAGCAGGAGGCGACTGGCTGTCAAAAAGTAAATTTCGGGCCTAGAAGTGGCTGATCGTCTCAGCCAACTGACGTCTGGGAACTGTAAGCCATTCTCTTTCGTTATGCTGACGGCGACTTGCGTGCTTGAATTAGATTACCAGTATCGCTGAGATCCTCCATCTGAAACTGAAAGCCCGCCCGGCGAAACATTGTAGTCTTCCATTGAGATCGCTCTGTTGATTCCCTGATTGAACTTATCTCATTGTTCTATGCCGCTGGATAGCTCCGTCAAGCTTCAGCTACCGTTACATGAATGGTACCTTGGTAAGATCATTTCCTCCGGCTCCCCGGGGCAGATGTTACTTGGCGAATAATAGAGGTAGGAATGGAGACGGTACAAAGACCGAGTGGGATTTGGACCCATCTCAAAGCGTCCTTAACACCACCAAGCTCCAGATCTGCACAACTTGATTCTCGTGCAGAGAAGGGCATATCTCCCGTGAAGTCACCAGTTAATGCGTCGTCATCAGGCTCATCAGCCAGGGGCCCAAGACCCTGGACGCGGGGTAAGATCATAAGATTGTTGATCTTGGTCTTCCTCGCGCTGGCTATCACCATCATTGTCATCACCGTTCCCATAGTCTTGGTGAAGAGGAATAAGTCGCACGATGATCCCAGCTATCACATCGCGGCAAATCGTCCAATCCAAGTCCTCTCGGACTTTCCTGATCCTGGGTTACTCCATGTGAACAACACCTGGTACACATATGGAACCAATGCGGCCGAGAACAACTCAGAAGTACCTCATGTGCCCGTCGCGACATCGAGAGACTTTACCTCCTGGACGCGGCTCGATGGATACGATGCGATGCCTTCGTTGAGTAGGTGGGAAACAGACATCGACCATTACGCTCCAGACGTGATCCAACGCGTACGTACCTGCTGCACTTCTCTCCCCAGACTATTTCCTCCCCTAACAGTCAAAACCAGAACGACGGACGATACGTCCTCTACTATAGCGGCGAACTCAAAGACTGGCTGTACCACCACTGCGTAGGGGTCGCCGTCTCCAACGGCACCAACCCAGCAGGCCCCTACGTGCCCCAGCGCAAACCCCTCGCCTGTCCGCGCGCCCAAGGCGGCGCCATCGACCCGTCCCCCTTCCGCGACGCCGACGGCAAGCTATACGTCGTCTACAAAGCCGACGCCAACAGCATCGGCCACGGCGGCGACTGCAACAACGGCAAGAAGCCCATCCTCGCCGTCCCCATCCTCCTCCAGGAGCTGAAGGCCGACGGCGTGACGCCCGTCGGGGACCCGGTACAGATCCTCCAGAACGACGACAGCGACGGCCCGCTCGTGGAAGCACCCAACATCATCCGCACGGCCCAAGGCATCTACTACCTGTTCTTCTCCTCGCACTGCTTCACGTCCCCAAAGTACGATGTCAAGTACGCACACGCCACGTCTCTGAGGGGGCCGTACACCCGAGCCAACAGGGCGTTGTTCAAGACAGGGGATTTCGGCCTCAAGTCTCCGGGAGGAGCCACCGTTTCCCGGGACGGGACGCGGATCGTCTTCCATGCGAATTGTGGCAGGTTGCGTTGCCTGTATGCTGCGGCTATCACCATCCATGCGAACTCTACCATTACACCTTCTATACTTTGATTCGAGGCTCCGGAATAGATGTTGCGGCGCATATGTGCAGGGTACCGCCATACCGCTATATCGCGCTTACTCTCCCAGGCCAACATGCGTCATGTACGGGCTTGTCGCCTAAAATAGGCTGTATATAGCCGTCTATACCTAGGAAACATACCGAGTAGTGCCTTTGATGGACTTAAATACTCTCAGTATACCCAATCATTGAACATATGCACTGTACTACACGGTCTGAGCCGGAATAACTGATGACGCCCCAATGACGACTTCACCAAGCTGCAAAAGAAAAAAAAAATTGCCGCGACTGGGACTCGAACCCAGAATCTGCACTCCACCCGCTAGGTATAAGACCCCGGGGGCTCTGCAATGTTAATACCACTACACCACCGCGGCTGTTGTTGGAAATGGAGGAGCAGAACAAACCCATAGCCATAGACCCACTTATTTTTATTGACGCCTCAGGCCACAACCACTCCTTTGCGTTGCAGGCAGGGAAGCACAGTTAAACAGCAAAATACTGCGAATTTTGCCACAGATCCGAGGAAAGAAAAGGAAAAGGGGGTGCAGAGACAATTCCAGAACGTCTGTGAATAGTCTTCATTGGGTGTAGCAGGTCGAAGCAGGGTCTTACCCTCATTCGTAATATCTGTAATGGATCATAGGAACACATCAGCCAGCAGACTGTCCATGGCCCTCAGATTAGCTCTCAGGTTCTCACTGATTTCCAGGCTTGGTGTTTTGTAGGCGCGACACACTGTGCCATGCGCGCTTGCCGGATACCATACAACTTTGGCTTTTGGTAAATTCCTCGTCACCGGGCCATGGTCTGTCTGCTGAAATGATTGTGCGTTGGGTATGATAAGGAGAATGGGAAGAGATGAGCGGGCCAGGAAAGGACTCCGATGATTGATGCTAGAAGCTCATATTGGAGGTTTTGCTCTGAGCGAGTGTTGTGCACATCATTAAGTGCAGGTGTCCTAGGGGGCTGCGCTGCGTTAGTTGCGGGGTTAGTATTGCTGAATGCAAATCGCATGTCAGCCTCTCAGGAGATGGACTGCAGGAAGTTGGTAGCATGGTGATGCTAGTGGACGTCGCGCCTTGATCAGATTGAAAACTACCGTTTTTTTTCACTCGTCATCGGAGCATGCTCAACGTCGTTACCTTTGGGAGGCGAACAGGCGGAGCAGATTATATTGCCTCGGAGTGCTAGATTAGTTTGTCATCATTTGGCATGTGCAGAGGTCTCAATGTTTGTGAATTGGATAATGGGGTGGAGGGCACGAGGGGGGGTAGTAATCGATATGCAAAGGATATAAGCTGTCCCATCCTTGCCTGGGGAATAAAGAAGTCGTCGAGAAGTCAGGAATATCTTGCGATGGCAAGGGTAAAGATGTGTGCCCCGGCGCATTCACTCCCCGAATGATGCGTTTTGTTAAAAGTATCGACGCATAGAATTAAATCTCATTCTTGCACGGCGACATGAGCACGGCTTGTGCCCTCGTCAGAGTCAGAGTCCACTGTTGTGCTTGAGTGCTTTAGCAACGAGATAGTCTTTTGAGTCAGAGGCTTAGTTGACGGTCGAGTTGTCCGTGCCTCAGGTGACTCACAAGCAGCGTACTCACTGTACTGGCCGGTGCATTCGCAGCTAGTTGATCGCCTGGTGTTCCCCCCTTAGTCATTTTCAGCCCTTGTATCTCATCAGAGATAGTGGTTCCGATTGATTCATACCAGGTCGATAGCACGCCAGTGGTAGCGTAATCTTTCCCGGTCGCTCTCGCGTAATTTCTGGCACTGGCTTATTTTGCACTGGCTCGTCTTTGGCACTGGCTCATTCTCGGCACTGGCTCATTTTCGGCACTGGCTCGTCTTTAAGTGGTTTTTACTCCAAAGTTCCTTGGGTGCTTCTTCAGCCTTCAGGCAGCGTGGAGGTCGCTGGATGTTTAAGCCTTTGCGTCTTCCTCAATCAGGGCAGTCACGTCCGCGTGAATGCTCCGGCGGTCCGGAGACTCGCTCGGGCTCTCTTGGGGGTGCTGATTAGCTGAGAGAGTGTTGCTTGGGTAATTTGTGGACAGTAGGATCCTTGCGACGGCCTCTTGTCCAGGGGGAGCTGGGCCGTCGGCCGGAAGCCTTACTGGTTATGCCAACGGTATGGTGTTTACCGTGATTATGTGTGACTGCATTTGATCGATGCATTATCTCAAGCACGAAGGCAACATATGTGGTCACTAAGTTACCGCTCGGTAAGAGCACCTCGGGGTGAGTTGTGCCGGTTGTTGATAACGAATTGTTGCTTGGCCTCGCTATTGGCGCGTCGGCCAATGTGATACTCGCAAGTGAACAGGTGGCTGTAAGCCAGTTGCTACTGCTGTTGAGGCAGTAAGGAACATACGAGCATCGCTCGACTAAAAGGCATTAGTGCATTGACAGCAAATATGACAAGAAGCAGCCTCGTCGAGTGTCTTTCATTTAAGCCCAAACGGCCGCCAGTGGATGTCACTATGACTTGCAAAGCGTCGTTGACTTTCTCAGAAGCATGCTCATCCTTTCCAAAGTGTAGCAGCACAACACTACACCCATTGACCAAAAAATGGAGGGAAGAAACAAACCCCATGAGGACGGCACCAGACTTTCAAAATCCCTTGGATCTCTGTTCCATTCTCAATCACTCACACTTTGGCTGATGTCTTCTTCCATTCCAGACACATGTCTTAGAAGGATGAAGTCCACTGCCTGAACGCCGTACGTGGTGTCCACTTGAAAGGTGTCCTGAGAAAAGCTCTTTGTGTGTTGTTTATCGTCATCGGGATTCTGGAAATCATGCATACGGTCCCTGATTCCCATCTTCAAGGTCAGTCAGGGGAAAGAAACACTTTCAAAGATCTCACAGCACTGTACTTGATGTCCTCATTAGAACATCCTTTCGAGTCTTGCGTGTCATGGTTCTTGAATGTTGAATTGAGTTGTTGCGGAGACGCGCGCCCCGCGTTTTTTTGCGAAAGCGGCAGGGTCGCGGATGGATGCACGTGATCTACGTCAGTTTTGGAACGGTCTCCACTCGAGCTTCAAGTTTGAATTAAACTACGTAACGCTTCGCAAAGGACTTATTGGTGGTTTTGAATCCGGGCTCAGGTTAGTACATTGTCGTCTTGCTTGACAAACTTGACCGCCGTGCAATATTGCGACCCAAGCTTGGCCAAAGACACTCCCTGACTGTGCTGCTTTAGTTTGCGACACTCCAGTCTATACCTACCCATCCGTACAAGAATACACCGGGACGGCTTGAGCGATAGATCGACACACAAGAGCAAGATGTCATCCTGGCTTCAGCGCCAGGGTAGCTCCCATCAGTCGCAGCTGGCTGCTACGGCTGTGCTTTCCGGCGCTGCAGTGGCGGGCGTCATTCTCGGCTACCAAGCGCTGCGGAGAAAAGAAGCTGTCCAGCAACTCAAGGCCTCGATCCCGAGTATCGACGAACAACACCACGCAGAGAAGGTACATATGGCTGTCAAGGATAATAGAGTGCACCGCTGACTCTCGAATGAACAGCTTACAGACTACGGAATTTCCGCCGTTTCGCAACTGAGCAAGGAAGACGAGCGCAGCGCAGCTCTGGCCCGTCGAGCACAAGAAGGAGATTACGATGATGGTACGCCAGTGTATAACCCAATACAGGAAAACCATCGGGACTAACAAAGCGTTCATCCGGATAGAACTCATCCTCGAACAACTTGCCCGCAACCGCGTCTTCCTGACCGACGAAGGTCTCGCGAAGCTCCGGTCCTCATACATCATCGTCGTCGGATGCGGCGGCGTCGGATCTCACGCAGTCGCCTCACTCGCACGCTCTGGCGTCTCCAAGATCCGCCTGATTGACTTCGACCAAGTGACTCTGTCGTCGCTGAACCGGCACGCGCTGGCGACGCTAGCCGACGTCGGCACGCCCAAGGTGCACTGCATTCGCAAGCGCCTCGAGCAGATCGTGCCGTGGGTGAAGTTCGACTGCCGCAACGAGCTCTTTGGCGGCTCAGTCGCCGAGAAGCTGCTGGCACCGTGGACACTGAGCGACCGCGACAAGGGCCGTAAGCCCGACTTTGTGCTCGACTGCATCGACAACATCACCTCTAAGGTCGAGCTCCTGCACTACTGCCACGCCAACGACATCCCCGTCATCTCCGCCATGGGCGCCGGCTGCAAGTCGGACCCCACCCGCGTCACCATCGGCGACATCTCCCTCAGCACCGACGACCCGCTCTCGCGCAGCACGCGCCGCCGTTTGAAGCTCCTGGGCGTGACCACTGGCATCCCCGTCGTCTTCTCGACTGAAAAGCCCGGCCCCGGCAAGGCCACGCTGCTCCCACTGGCCGAAGAGGAATTCTCCAAGGGCCAGGTTGGCGAGCTGAGCGTGCTGCCGGACTTCCGTGCTCGCATCCTGCCGGTCCTAGGCACCATGCCCGCCGTTTTCGGGTATACCCTCGCTAACCACGTTATTTGCGCCATCGCCGGCTACCCGCAGGACTACAGCATCGGGGGCAAGGGCCGCGACAAGCTGTACGACGGCGTCTTGGCTGCCCTCCAGGGCACCCACGAGCGTCTGGCCCGCGCCGAGTACGGCCCCAACCTCGTCGGTCTGCGGTTGCCGGTCAGCAAAGATGACGTCGGATACCTGGTCGATGAGATCTGGCGCGGCAAGAGCGCCGTCAGTGGGCTACCCAGTCGCGTCTGCCTGGTTCCTTGGGAGCGACCTGAGCGCGGGTTCGCGCCGGACCCGGAGTGGATGAAGGAAGGACAGACGTATGTGCCGGTGGAGATGAAGAACCTGGTCTGCATGACCAAGGATGAGGCCACTCGTCATGAGAAGGAGGTTCTGCTAGGCGGCAAGAAGCTGGAGGAGTTGTACGATGAAAAGACGATCGAGATAGTACGGAAGCGGCAGAAGGAGGTGGAGTTTTACGAGCAGTATCGGTGAAGCTTGGTTGATGGCCATGTCCTATAATGATTTGATGTGGGGGATGTGATGTTTGTATGGATAGATGTGCTTATGTACCACCACAGGCTTGGATTTTGTATATCTTGTGATAGATTAGAACGAGTATAGCGAGTATATGTCATCCACCCCATGGTAAAACAATCATACGGAATCAGGATTGACAGACAGTTGAGCCTCATGTGTGGAAGGCTCATTGGCGCAACAGACAGTCTCCTAGCATATGTGATCAAACAGAGCTGAGCGAAAGTCAAGTTGAGATCCAACGTCAGACGGAGGGATATAGATAGCAGTAGGCTAACCCGAAGTGGTTTAGGTTGGGGTCCGGTCCTTCGACGGCAAGACCAAGCCACTAAGCCCCACCGGGCATAGCGGGACACGGGACCCCCCATCCAATCGAGCAAGGACTCGCCCGACCACACTCCATCCATGATCCATCATCCACTTTCCTGTTCCCGTCCCTGCGAGTGCCCGCGTACCTTAGACTACTAAAGTGTTGTCCCAACCAGGCTGACGATCCCTTCTGATCATCCCCTCCCCACCCCCTGTACCTTCTCTCTATAAACTCATAAATCTCTGCTACCTTATCTTCTTGATACGGCCGGCCTGTTCTTTCTTCTAGACTCTCCCTGGACCGAGTGTCCGGAAGTATCACCGACCGCCACCACCATTGACCGACCATCAACAACAACCATGGCATCTACCCATCACCACTACCAACACGACACAGAAAATCTCGACTACTCCTCCGACGGCTCCGACGATGTTCCCTTTCTACAGAACGCTCTCAACCCCTCCCGCCGTGTGAAGCGTTATACGCGCCCATTAATCGACTACGTGCGCAATGAATGGCAATCCAACACCAAATACTCGGGGTCGTCGCCCGACCGGTCAGACACGCCCGGGTGGGTGCAGATGGTGCTGTCCATCATCACGGCCCCGCGCTTCCGACGCTACGCGATCATCTACACCACACTGTTCATGTCCTGTCTGCTGGGCTGGGAGTTCGTGCTGTCGCCCCGACTGCAGGAACACACTGAGTTGACGAAGTCGCTGGACCCGAAATTGGAGGAGAAGGTCGGCGGGTGGTACGGGACGAACGCGCTCCCGAGTTTCGAGAGGGTCATCCAGTTGAAGAAGCTGGATGCGTCGCTGCTGCCGGCGAAAGAGGCGCCGGAGTCGGGTAAGGAGAGCACGAGACGGTTGGTCGTGGTGGGGGATGTGCATGGGTGCAGTACTGAGCGTGCGTTTACCCTTCTATCAGCTCTTATACGTCTGTTCCGGACAGCAAGTGGCTAACCTTGTCGGCTTGAAACAGTGGAGCGCCTCCTCGAGGAAGTCACATTCAACGAGCAGACCGATCATCTCATCTTCGCCGGCGACCTTATCAACAAAGGCCCCGATAGTCCTGGCGTGGTCGACCTCGCCCGGAAGTACTCTGCCTCCTGCGTTCGCGGCAATCACGAAGATCGCGTCCTGCTGGTGCGCCAAGAGTTGGCCGAAATGGATGCTATGACGGACACCTCGGGCGATGAGTTTATGGACGGCTTGTCGACGTCTAGGGCCCAGAAGGATCTGCGACTGGCCCGGAACCTTACCGACGAGCAGGCGGACTGGCTCGACGCATGTCCCGTGATCTTGAATGTGGGCCACATCCCCACGATGGGCCAGGTCGCCGTGGTACATGGCGGGTTAGTTCCCGGCGTGGACTTTGACAAACAAGACCCGTTCAGTGTGATGAACATGCTGAGCATCGATCTGGATACGCACCTCCCAAGCTCCACTCGGGACGGGAAAAAGTGGACCAAGGTAACCTCCCTCTTTTCAAGCTTCCCAACCCTGTATTTGCTGACCCAATGATTGTATCCAGTTCTTCAACAAGCACCAATCTCTCAACTACAAATCCTCGAAACACGCCGACGCTCAAGCCACCGAGACTCAAGCCACGACCGTCATCTACGGCCACGACTCCAAGACCTCTCTCAACATCAAAACCTACACCAAGGGCCTCGACTCGGGCTGCGTCAAGGGCGGCAAACTGACCGCCTTGGTCATCACCGACGGCGGCGAACAGAAGGTGATCCAGGTTCGGTGTAACAACTACTTGGAGAAGTAGATCCGTCGTGAGCTTCATTTTTTTTTATTTTTTTTTTCTTTGCGACCTGTGTACTTCCGGCGATATTTCTGTTATATATACATGCATGCTTCTCCGCGGGTCAGGAGAGGATGTATTGAGATCTGTACATTCTGGATCGGTGTGCATTTTGCATATGCGAGGAGTTCTGGGTTTATTGAGAATTGGTTCGGGTAGACGAGATGATTTTAGCATAGTCAGGTCAAATGTATGTGCATACCTTGCCTTCGGATAAGCGGGTTGAGCAGCTTGTTCGCTGTCGTCATAGCGTATGTAGACCCTTGGATGGTAGGAAATCTATCATATTGAGATTGAACTAGAATGACGAACCAATTTACCCTGAGTTATGGTAACTTCTTCAGAACGGATATGATTGTTATACGATCTAAATTACCCCCCCTCGACACCATCACCCTCATCCCTCTCACCCCCTCCACGCCCCGTCCTTCGTCCACACCCCCGGCTTCGTGAAATCCTCATACCAGAATCCGCCCAGCGCATTCAACCGCACAAACGCAAACCGGAAATACTCGTCCTCGCCCTCCACCCTCCTTGTCCAATTGAAGAGTGCCTCGCCATTATGAGGATCCATCAAATCCGACCAAAACCCCCTGTACCGCTCCACATCATTCACCAGAACGCTCACCCCGTCGCCCACTGCCGCCGCTGCCGTTCCATTCACCAAGTGCTCGCGGCCCACCGCGAACGCAATCTGCGTAGCTCCGAGGATGATAGGCGCGCCGACAGCGGGCAGCACACTCCCCAATTGCGCGCCCTCCAGCAACGCGGCACTGGTCTGGAGGATGGAATCGAAGCCCCAGCGTGCGATACCGTTGATGAATAGCCCGACGAGCAGGCCCTGGTATACGAGGCTGGGGCGGGTTTGCAGGCTGGTGCCGGGGAGGAAGAGGAGGCTGAGGATGTAGTGGTGGATGCGGAGGTTCATGTCTGGCACAAGGAGGAGGATGATGATGCCCGCCGCGAAGATGGCGTAGAGAGTCAGCATGTGCGGGAGGCGGCCTTCGCGGCGGAAGGCCAGGGCCTGCGTGAGCACGACCAGCACCAGGCAGGCGACGATGATTATCAGGGCGGGGATGGCCCCGGGTTGTTGCTGCAGATCGTGCGGCGTCAGGCGCGAGATCGGGATCTTGTCGAAGGTGTCGCGGTTGAGCGCGCCGACCCAGCAGGGTCCTAGCCAGAGGGCGGTCTGGTCCCAGCGGGCGGCGAGGGTGTGCTCGCCTTGGCCGAGCGTGCGGCGCACGGTGAAGTGGTAGATGACCCAGCCGACGATGGCGCAGGGGAGGAAGCGGCCTAGCGCGGTGGAGACAATCTCTAGGTAGTTTGGTGAGTAGGGGGGATCGGAGGAGAGCGCGACTTGGAAGTAGATGATGAAGTAGATCGCAGCGAAGAAGCCTGCGGATGAGGTGGTGAAGAGGGAGATGAGGGTTGTTGCGATGAGCGAGAAGGTGAACAGTGGCCAGCGCTGGTCGCGGCAGCTGGATCCTCCGGATGGGTCCGCGTCGAAAGTGAAGGAGAGTGGGAAGGTGGACCGGAAGCCGATGCTCGTGAGCCCGTTCTTGGGGACGGAGGGGTAGTCGCTGTGCTCGCCTGTTCGACGAAGTACGCCGCAGCCGCCGGTCTGGCTGGTGATGAGGCCGGCGTGAAATGCCGCAGGGCAGATGGCCGAGTCGCCGCGGTAGATGCCTGGATCTCTGTGGCTGCTGTTTGCTGCGGGATCGTCTTGAAGGGATCCGCCGATGACTAGGGGGCGGTAGTTGTACTCTGCAGGCCCGACAACGTAGGGCTCCAGCAAGATCGCATCGTTACAGCTGGCGGGACAGCGGAATGCGAAGCCACCGTTATCGAAGGGACGACAGGCGTCTCCATTTAGACCGCATTCAGTGGCATTATACCTGTAGAAGGATTTATGAGATTCGGCTCGGATAGAACGAAAGGGTGGGGAAGCATACCAAAGCCGGGCATGACAGGAGAGCTTGACTGGAACCCCATACCCA
The DNA here is from genome assembly GCF_003184865.1 of Aspergillus homomorphus CBS 101889. Lineage (NCBI taxonomy): Eukaryota > Fungi > Ascomycota > Eurotiomycetes > Eurotiales > Aspergillaceae > Aspergillus > Aspergillus homomorphus. The sequence goes on along the minus strand of NW_020291932.1, from coordinate 220,919 downwards.
GCGACTTCCTGCCCGGTGATCGATACATGCAGGATCGACAGGAATATGACCCCCCACAATGCGATGCAAGCCACAAGGAGCGATGCTCTAGCGCGAGTGCTGGGAAAGTGGTGCTCAATGAACCGCGCCGGGGCCGTCTGCCAGCGGACTAGCCACGGGGTAATCTCGTACTTCAATGGCAGAGCTGGGCCTTTGATCCAATTGCAAATGCCAGAGATCGAGCATGATAATTTATCAGGCTCTTGACGCCGCTGAGGATTGGGAGTTGCGGTGGGCAGCAGAGGATCCCTCGTGCCTGCATCGGGCCGGCCGTCGGAGCTTTCCCGCCCAATCACAACCAAGTGGCTGCTGTCGGAGTCATTTTCAGGCTCCAGCACCGTCAGAGGATAGTCTTGCGAGCCCTTCTCGAAAGAAGAAGATCGTGAACTTGACCTCTCTCCTGATTGCTGCGCCCCTGGCATGGTTGAATCCCAATCCATGAATGAGGTTTCGGGATGTGCGGAAAGGAACCAGATTCCAGGGGAATGTCCGCCATGCTAAAGTTAGTCATCACCTGCCATTTGAGACAAGTTGCAATGCGAACAGGATTCCAGCTTGAATAGATTATGATTGATATAAAATAGAAACGGTTTTCTTAGACCGCTCAGAACATATACCAGGACTTATAGCATGAGTAAACAAACTGGACTGATTAAGATTAAGTTTTAAGCATAAGTCGTTAGTTGTAACTATGACGGCCACAGCTGACTAACTACTGACTCAGCATTATCCCTGCAACTAGTTAGTTAACTACAAGGTCCCGTAGCTAAGGTATCATGGATGTCTCGACATCACCGGAAATCAATAATCACTCAATCCATACGCCTTGGGCGCTAATCAATCAATTCGTACTTTTGCCTCAGCACTACATCCCGCTCAGGCTAAACCCAACACTTTGGGTGATTCGGTGGTGCGAATCCGTTCAACAAGCTAAAGCCAGATATAATACACGTATTCCCCCTTGGCTTGCCATATACCTCGACTACGGCCGAATCGGTAACCGTACCCAAAGGCTTCAAGCAGGAACAGCGCCGTCCAGCTTCTCCACATGAGAGCACTCCCCCGAATACATATATTAACCTTCCTTTAACTGTCCCTGCCTCCGCGGAGCAGCCTCAATCATCCACCGAATCCTCAGTGGAGACTGTCCTAGGGGTATTCAGAGATTTCCAGAAGTCTCGCCCAGTGTCTGCTCCAGACCGGCAGATTACCTTCCGAATACAACCCGATCAGTATCAACAATTACTAAAGGCGATAGAGAGTGAGTTCGCCGCGTGCATCGTGGATGCGGGGTCAACTAGGATGATGCTCAAGCAAGGCGACACCCCTGTAGGGGAAGAAGGATAATCAACAACAGGCTCAGCGGTCTTTCCGCCACATGAACCGGACGGGCAGTTCCGTCACTGTGTAAAGGAAGTTTTCATAATCTAAGAGACAGCATGAATTCTTGGTTTAAAATAAAAGTTGGTCATATAACCGTGAAACCTGAATGGATAAAAGCCAATAGCACCAATGTTACATCGAACATCTAGAGTAATCGCGTTTAGTTAAGGAATCAGATTGTATTGTATTAGGTTAACTTCATATCATCATAAAGCAAGCAGTGAAAAGCCATAACATGCCCTCATTAAGCATTCACACCGACCGGGTATCAGAAAGTTATTACTAGGTAAAAGAGAAACTAATCGAATCGTATCGCGGCAAGAGGTGCATAGTCCCCTGGAAGCAAGCCAACTATTCCGCGCCACAGCGGAAAGCAGCGACGATCAGGACCGCAAAGCCTTAGCAAGCTCCAATCAGTCCGGACAGTCGCACAAGTGCACGGTGCAGACAGAGATTTGATTGGTGCGGAGTATATCCCGTCTAGACAGCCGAACGACCGAAACGACGACGACCACTGAGCAGCGTTAGTTTGCGGTGTCACACAGAACTGCACGAAAAGTCATTGGGCACTGCACTTACTGTCGGGGAGCGGTTGAGTCGCGGACGCGGAAAGTGAACCAGATGCCCTGCGAAGCATGTCAGTCGACAGCTTGACAAATCACAGCCGTTGGTGAGACCTACCACGAGCGCCGAGGCCAGCCAGACGATGGCGGAGATGAAGCTGAAAGCCTCGGCCGCCTTCCACCGGCCACACGAGTTGTTGTGGGTGATACCACCCCAGTACCAGATTGAGCCACAATTGAGCTTATGGATCGCGTCGACCAATATTCCGAAGGCAGCAAACCAGGCAAAGGAGATGATGACATCAACTGTGTAACATTAGTATGAGTGAGTGAGGCGTGTAAGCGCATCATGCAAGGAGGTACGGTATGGTACGTACATGGCCAGGAGAAGAAGCCCGACGAGAATGGGATCAGCCATATCAATCCCAGTAGTATCGATAGGCCGGCGATGACTTCAGTGTAAATCCATCGGGCCACCGGCCAGGCATCACCGCTGTATTGGTGCAAGTAATGTCCGATGATACCGGCAACCACCTATCGGTACTTCGTCAGCTTCAATGGTGGAAAGTTTAATCAATCAGCAAGACGTACTGCAGCGCAGACGACTTCCACCACACGAAAAACGATCGAGATTAGTCGGGAGATAACAGGCATGGTGAAAGACTGGAGACTCAGGTAATGTGGAATGAAGCTAAAGGGTGATGCAGGACAAGACTAGCGCGGTTGGAGGTTTAGATCTCGTTGGCGGAGGGTCAGCAACAGAACAACGACTGGAGAAATAGCGTTGAGAGCGATTTGACAATTGAGAGATGAGTGCGATCTTCTGCAGGTGAACGATGGGGAAAGGAGCAGAGAAGTGGGACTCGGGGATTATATAGTTCAGGTCCGGCACGATGAGCTTATTTGTTTCTCTGGACCGACGACCTGAAAAACAAAAAACACCATCGAGTAGGACGTCATCGTACGTAGCGATGTGTGTGTGGTTGTGTGTAGTAAGTTAGTCCAGTACTTTCTGAGTGACATGACATCGTCTGCCCAAAGACTGGGCTGGGCGGGACCCAAAAGACGGGAAATTGAACCTTGAAACTTTCAACTAATTGATTGATCGCCCGTCAGGTGAGTTTGGGTGGCTTGACTTTGGACCGCCTTTTGGAAATGTATCGAGGTACCTGGAAGCTACCATCGGCATAATGGACCACTGATGTACTCGGTACATGTACGTACATAGGTACAGAGAGACTGTCAGGCAGCCAGATTTCCAATGCAGAGGCTTGAATGCATCACCCCAGCACACACCACGGCCCCGTCACTCTTCATCACATCCTCGTCTACTTCACATTCCAAGCCATCATCTGCAGCAAGGGGATAACAGACAGCCAGCCCACTTAAGGCTGAAGGATTTCTCCACCAGGTCTCCTTTTCGTATCCACTTGACCCGAAGTCTACCATAGCGTTCCCACCCGCAGGGGCGATCTTTGACTGGAAAACGGTTGAACCTCCGGCCGGCCCTGTTGATGGTTGCGAAGCAGCAATAATGAGTAATAATGAAATAAATGGACAGAAAAAAGGGGGTGAGCAACATGCAAGAGCACAGCAGCAATGATGACGTCACCGAGTGCGTCGTGGCAGCCCAGACTCGAATCGAGCTCCATCTTTTTATCATTCTCCTCTTTCAACATGCGCCTAAGCCAACCATGGCTCCAGAACACACTATCGCTGATCGCCGGCTTAGAGCTCCATAGTCTGGCGCTCGAACATTATCTACGGCAATTCACCAATGATTGATTCTGAAGACTATTCAGGAGTTGGCCTATTGTGACGATTAAGGTTCAAGTAAGCACTTACAATACACAGGCCAGCCAGTAATGATAACAAATAACTCATCACAACGCATCAGTACAGAAGGGAAACACAACATTTGGATATCGTTTGCAACCAATGCAACACACGAAGCACACACAGATGTCAGGGAGGTCGTTGATTATTAGAAATCACAAAAAGAAACTTTTCAATGTCCAGTCGAGAAATGTCCAGTCAAGAACGTTTCCGATCTTCCAAGAACCACTCCATGACGGTGCGGAAGACCCCTTTGGCACCACTCTCAATCACATCTCCATGGCATGGGATCAACCGATTGAAGTCCCACTTATCAATCCGCTGAATTGATTCCGTGAAACCCTTCCGATCCGAGCTCGACAGCACATACCAAGCGAACCTCTTCTGCCAGGTGGCAGGCGCATTCGCCGACAAGAGGGGACTAATCACCTTGGTCAGGATACCGGAAGTAGCGCTCTCCCCGGTCTTGGAGTACTGCTCGCGCGCGGGAAGATTGAAGAGCAAATCCGCCTCGATGACCGTCCGAGAGGGCTTGTGGAAGAAGACCAGTTCCCTTGACTGATGGGCGTGCACATACTCGGTTTCGAATTCAGCATCGAATTCCTCTGAAATCTTCTGCTTGCCGGCGAGGTCCTTGCGGAAGACATGTTGAAACGGTATGGTGTCTTTGGTTTTGGAATTGGATTGCCGCTTCTCCCAGAGACCCTCGGGAGCAATAATCTCGGCATTGGGGTAAGCTTCTTTCCAAGCAGTGAGGTGAAGGTGATGCTCGAGATCCAATGCCGCGATGTACTTCACATTGCCTCCAAGGCTGGTCACCGTTTCGCGAACCTCCTGGGTCAGACTGACTGGAGAGAACACGGCAACGGACCCGGACGCCATCTTGACTATATTTCAATTCCAGATTTAGCAGGAGCATCCTTATTAACTGCTTGCGACATCAGAAATGAGAATGCGTACCCAAGGTACCACGTCCACCGAACTTGAAGCGACCGAATCGCGCAAACGGCAGACTCATCGTGATCACATTCGAAGTCACATTGCGAATGACCATGACATCAGCCGGGTTATTGGGGAAGAGAGGTGCCATGGTGGGCAGTTTTTTCTTGCGAATATTCCCTGAATGTGCTCTCCAGGAGAGGTGTTGCAAGTAATGTATATCTCGTTCAGAAGTGATGCCGAGTCGCGTGGCTCGTCACTTTGTAGTAAATCGAGCGAGATTTAACGGGTCGCACGAGCGCACAGAAGAGAATGGACAGATCGAAAAGACTGCAGGGAAGATGCCTGACAACGCAGATGCTAAAACTAGACCTGAGCTCCCTTTGAGGCGGCAGGAGCTCGTGATTGCATGTGACGTCAATCGATACCAGCTCGGCCGCAATCGGCCATCAGCGGCCACGCGCTATCACTTTAGTCCAACTGTCAAAACTGCCAACCACACGATACCTGGTATTTCCTTACAGCCTGTCAAAGTGGGGATTTGCTCATAAGGCTGATCTTTTGCTTGCCCAGTGTACAGGGCTTTCGGGCTGCATCATTGGCATTCGCTCTGGGGGGAAGGGGGGTTTAAAATCTTACCTGCTATCCATGATGACGAGCCTGAGGCCTCTCAGAGGTCCGCTCACCGCCCTCGTTGCCATGTTGATAGCCATGAATATCACCGTTTTCCACGCCTCGCAGAGGTTGTTCCATCACATGATCTGTTGATCTGTTAAGTGGCTTGAATCTGCTATTACTAATGCACAAGCCTCTTTTTAGCTACCAATTGAAAATATCTACACCGAGAAGGGAATTCGCCGACTGTACATGATGTCAAACTTGAGGCCAAAACACCTTTCAACACAAATGGGTATCCACATCCGTAAGCAACGCAACCATACGCCTGATTCATAGATAAGCAACGATCATCACAGCCAGTTGGCCCGACCTTCGCATTGCAAAATGATCACCGCCAGGTCTGCGCGGTCGGCTGCGCTTCTTCCGCCCGATGAGGAATGATACACTCGTCGATCGCATAGGCCTCAATCAAATCCTGCCAAGTCTCAAAGTCGAGTGTAAAGATGGCTTGGTGCTTCTGGACTCCCTTCTTCTGAGCTTCACTGGGCACATGCGGCTTGGCAGCATCTAGAAGAAGGCATGTCAGCGGTAATTTACAGATCTACGGTGGTAGACTCACGTAATGTAGGTAATCCTCTACTATCGACTGAGATACCGATCAAGCCATCACGAACCAAGAAACTCACGTAAAACAGGTTCTCCACGCTCTGGCCAAAGGATCGTGGATTGATGCAGAACCGAAACAACGGAACACCACCGTCATCAGCCACGTTGTTTTCCGCCATCACCTGCTGCAGCAGCTCCTCAGAGGGGTCCGCTTGGAGTTGCGACAGCTGTCGCTCGACCGTATCTTGGCCGTTGTTCTGCGTCTTCGCCAGTAGCTGGTTGATATTGCCACACATTGTAGTCAGATTAAAGGTTTCCTGCCTATCGAGATCCTTGTCTTGGAGATCTTGCGGAGCCACCGCCCGGCTGGGATCTATTCGTTCCCTGACCCTCCTCACGGCCTGCTGACGGGTTCGTTTCTGCACCGAGAGCGGGCCCAGGAGGAATCCGGGGACTGACGGGCGGGAATTGCTGCAGAAGGACGCAGCCCGTCCTAGCCAGTCCCAGTTTAAGGCATCTCCGTCATCCTCGCCGTCATCATCCGTGGGTCGAGCGGCGCGACGACGTTGTGTGCTGCTCGGGATCACGCTCTCGGAGTCGGTGGGGCCCTGCCGCATGAAGGTGATACACTTGGAGACGAATTCGTCGACGTCGATGCCTGCACTGGCGTCGCCCAGAACTAGTTGTGCCGTCTTCTTGTATCCCAGGTCCGCCGCGCTGACCAGTAGGCGGGAGTCGATGGTTGCATCCGAGGTTTGCTTGACACCTTGGAACAACTCGTTCGCCTTCTCGATCGTGGACCGGATACCGCTGTTACCGGCTTGCAGGAATTCACTGCGCGAGTCTGATGGTGGGCGATGGAATTAGAGAGATAGGCTTCTTAATTTTGGATTCGAGAGGTAATCTACCGTTTAGGTCCCGCGTCAGGTCTCTCAGACCCTTTCTGATCCTCCGTCGTTCGGCTTCATCTTGGTCGGGGTCGTAATAGTCCTTGTTGCGGAACTGCTGTGATCGAGTTCCCTGAGATTGGCTTCCCTGTGTGTTGGTGCCCCGGGTGGATCCTCGTTGTCGCTTTCTAGCGCTGCTGGCCATGGCTTGGATCTGAACACGTTTGCTATTACCGGGTGCCGTTGGATTATTTTCCTTATCGGAAGATGGCTCAGGTGAAAATGCCTGAGTTGAAGTTCGGTCGGGGGGAGGATGTCGGGCCATCTCTTGATGGGTAGAAGGTATATGACAAGTGAAGCGCGCCAACCAGACAAAGAAACACGATAGTGAGCCAGCCGTTGGTGGGGAATAAAGATGCAGGGCTCGAGGGAACAAAACAAAGAGCTAAAAATGCGAAGGACTCAGCGCAGCGCTTAGAATAGATCAAAGTCCAATTTCTAGAGAGAAGCCAGCCATCCCAAGCTTCGAATCCTTCTGGAATCAATATCGATATTCCACCAGATTTACTTTTCGAAACACGCGCAACGCGTCTGAATCATGTGATCATGACATCCCCGCGTCACTCGGCGGTGTGGGCCTCAGGTTCCAGCCTATCGTCACTGCGGGAATGTCTCCGAGCTCCAACCCAACCTTGAACTTCCCCGATATAGCATCATCGCGAATTACGCTATCCCTGAGTGATCAAGGCTCGCCATGAAGACTGCTGGGGGGTGAACTGACTTGATCTCACTCGGCTCGCAATCCTCAGGATGGAGGCATTTACCTTTGCCGTCTCCACCCAGGTGGACTTCCCCATCCACGTCAAGATGTAAGTGGGGACTCGCTGTCCGAAACCAGGCCGACTGCAGTTGCTGATAAGACCAACCCAGTGGTTCCCTAGAAGGAAAGCAGAAGGAAATCCCATTCTCCGTCCTCCTCAAACGACCCGACCTCCGTCACCTTGGCTCCGCCCAAAATCCTCACTCCGATCTCTTTGTGACCGTGCAATTGTGGTCCGAATCCAAGCCGCTGGGCGTACCTTTACAGACCCCCTACAAGGCATTCAAGTCCGCTCGATCATGGAACGAATGGCTGCAAATGCCGGTTTCGATTAAGGATGCCCCCCTCAAGAGTCAACTAGCGATCACGGTCTGGGACCTATCTCCCTTCGGTGGCGAAGGAGCTCATGGTCATTACGTACCCTTCGGTGGAACAACAATCCCGCTATTTGACGCAGACGGGAAATTGAAGATGGGCAGACAGAAATGCAAGATTTATCGCCATCGAGCCGCGGATGGTTTCTCTTCCACCACGACCCCCTCGACACCGCCCCCCAAGCGTCGGAAAGGAAACGCCCCCGATCCGCTGGGTCCGTCGTCGGAAGAACTAGAATTGGAAAGGGTGGAGGTGCTGATCAAGAAGCACGAGATGGGGGAGCTACCGCGCATTGATTGGATGGATCAGATGGTGTTTCGGCAGCTAGAGAGACTCAAGCTCAACGCGGAGGAAGCCGCGAGGAAACGAGCCATACGAATGAAGGCAATCAAACACAAAAGCTCCGACGGTCGAATAGAGGACGGGGAAGACACTGATGAAGATAAGGTGGACGACGAGAAATTCACTCTCTACGTTGAATTTCCCCGATTCGATCATCCCATCGTCTGGGCCGATCATGAATATCCGGCACCGCCGATCTCGTCATATTCACAGAATGCCCCCATCAACACAAATACTCCGCTAAAGCCCCCTCCAGAGGTCCGATTCGGCCCGGGTATTGAAGGTGCCGACGGTAGTGGTGTGATAAGAATATACGACCCCGAAGTCGGACAAACAGGGAACCCATGTGAGGACAAGCACAGAAGACTGATCCGTAGCACCCGAACGGGCATCATGGATCGGGATTTGAAGCCGAACCCCAAGATCCGCGATGAACTCAACGTGATCCTATCGTACGAGCCCACGCAAGATCTAACGGCAGAGGAGAAGGATCTCGTGTGGCGGTTCCGGTACTACTTGACGCGCGAGAAGAGAGCACTCACCAAGTTCGTCAAGTCGGTCAATTGGCGGGATGTCGGGGAAGCGCGCCAGGCAGTGGAGATCCTCCCCAAATGGACGGAGATTGATGTGGATGATGCGCTCGAGCTACTCGGTCCGACATTCGACAATGCCGCAGTTCGTTCATATGCAGTGGAGAGACTCCGCAAGGCTGACGACGAGGAATTGCTTCTATACCTTCTGCAACTTGTCCAGGCTCTGAAATATGAAGAAAGCCCCGAGGGCAACGCGGGAGACGCTGCTCACGATTCATCGTTGGCTAATTTCCTCGTCACGCGTGCCGCCAACAACTTCAAGTTGGGTAGCTACCTACACTGGTACTTAATGGTCGAATGCGACGATACTGGACCAGGTACATTATCCGCACAGCGCAGACTATTCGCGAGGGTAGAGTACTACTTCATGACAGAGCTGGAACAGGTGTCACCAGAAAATCGCAAGACGCTGCTACGGCAGGGCGAGCTAGTTGTCATACTCACTAAGGTTGCGAAAGACGTCCGGTTCTCCCGCGATAACCGCGTCCTCAAAATCGAGAAACTCAAGAAATACCTCAAGGACCCGAAGCATGAACTACTCCAGATCGACCCCCCATTACCGCTTCCCCTCGACCCCGAAATCATGGTAACCGGCTGCTACCCGGAAGAGGCCAACGTCTTCAAATCCTCCCTCTCGCCATTGCAAATCGTCTTCAAGACCTCAGACGGCCGCAAATACCCCATCCTGTTCAAGGTCGGCGACGACCTCCGGCAAGACCAACTGGTCATCCAAATCATCATCCTCATGGACCGGCTCCTCCAGAAAGAGAACCTGGACCTCAAACTCACCCCCTACCGCATCCTAGCCACCAACGCCACAGCCGGAGCCGTGCAGTTCATCCCCTCCGCCTCCCTCTCCGCCATCTCCGCCAAGTACAAATCCGTGCTCGCCTACCTGAAAGCCAACAACCCGGACGACAACGAGCCCCTAGGCGTCCGCAAGGAAACCATGGACACCTACATCAAGTCCTGCGCCGGCTACTGCGTGATCACGTACCTCCTCGGCGTCGGCGACCGCCACCTGGAGAACCTGCTCCTCGCGCCGGACGGCCACTTCTTCCACGCGGACTTCGGCTTCATTCTAGGCCGCGACCCCAAGCCCTTCGCCCCGATGATGAAGCTCTGCAAGGAGATGGTCGAGGGTATGGGCGGCACCACCTCCCCGCTGTACCTGCAGTTCCGGGAGTACTGCTTCACGGCCTACACGACGCTCCGCAAGTCCGCCAACCTCATCCTGAACCTGTTCAGCCTGATGGTCGACGCCAACATCCCGGACATCCGCGTCGAGCCCGACAAGGCCGTCCTCAAGGTCAAGGAGCGCTTCCATCTCGAGATGACGGAGGAAGAGGCCATCCGGCACTTCGAGCAGCTCATCAGCGACAGCGTCAACGCCGTCTTTGGCGTCGTGATCGATCGGTTGCATGAGTTCGTGCAGGGGTGGCGGGCTTGATTTGGCCTTTCACTTTGTTCTTCTTGCCAATAACCTCAGAGTAACATAATCATCATAACATAACTTAATCATGGGATTCTAGACACTATTTGGGTTTTTTTGTGCTTGGGATAGGATGCTGGAGTTCGGTTACTACTACTACTGCTACTACTTACCTATGGGGCAGGAAAGGCGCAAAGATCCTGCATTCTATTCCTTTTTCTCTACATGTTCTTACATAGACATCAAACAACGGGCGACTGATACCCTCCCTGTTATTTACTTTCTCCTTTTTCTTGCCATAGACAGACACGGTCATTGTCGCATGGAAATCACATAAATAAATGCCTAAACCTACCGGCATCTCTCGCTCTCATCTCCACATTACTTCATAAACAGCATTACCGTAAAACAACCCTAGATACAATCTACCCTTGCCTTCAAGACCCCCATCTCTCTCTCCCACTCTACTCTAAACCCAATCTATCGACCCCCCTTCCCCTCTCCAGCCTCCTCGTCACGCCGCCCCCAGTCCTCCAACTCGTGCCACTCCCTCCCCACCTCATCGACTTCCCGCAAATGAGAACTACTCCCCAGATCCCCGGTCCCGGCGTATTTACCCACGAACCCTCCACTACCGGCACTAACCCCGGAGGATCCCTGCCCCGCTTGCGTTCCAGCAGGCAGGACGCCTTCATCGAGAGGGAGATCCGGATCCCCACCTTTCAGTCCCGTTTCCGCTTCCGCCTCGGCCTCGGCTTGCGCGTCTTCATCGTCTTCCGGCGTGCCTTCCTTGCAGGCCCATGCGTCCACGAAGCGGAGGACCTCGCGGGGCCACCAGCGCTTCATGACTAGCAGACGAAACGGGACGAGGAGGACGATCAGGACTGGGAAGGCGGGGGCGCCTCGCGTGAGTGTGAGGATGAAGATGACGACGGTGATGACAATTTGGAGGAGGGTGTAGAGGTGAATTGGGATATAGGAGGGGGTTGATGTTGATTGTGGTGGTTGAAATTCCTCTTCGTTGCCTGTTTCGGGGTGGTGGTCGTTTTGTGTGTCTTGGGCTGGTGTGCTCGTGGCTAGGGTGGCGGGGAGGGGAGGGAGCTCGGAGGGTGGGGTGAGGAGGTAAAAGGTTCGGTAGAGGATTGGGCTGTTAAAGTGGGTTAGTTGATCCCCAGACTCAAGGGTATGGCGGGGCTGGCGGAGAGGAGAATTGGTGTAAACTTACTTGACTGAGAGACTTTGCTCGCCCATGAACATGAATAACCCCGCTAGCACGCTAGTAGGGGTCAAGCCGAGGACTTTCATGAAAGGAGGGCTGACGAAGAGGAGGATGGCTGCTGCATGGAGAAAGGATGACCACCGTTGCTCGTAGACGCGCTTCACCTCGTATGTTTCGGTCTTCTCCTCACCGTCGACAAGGATGGTGCGTTGTTCTTTTTCAGTGTGCATGAGGGACTCGGAGTGAAGAGGGGCTTGGGGAAGGAGGCCGTTGGCTGGTGGAATCCCCAGGATTCCGCACAGAGCTGTAGTGGTGCCAAGGAGAATTATATCCCACGCAAAACCGCCAGGCTTCCGAGTACCGTAGCGATCAATTGTGCAGATGATGGAGCTAACTTCGTGGTCAAAGAAGAATAGAATGGTGATGATGACCCCGGGAACAATGGCGGCGAAGACCCAGGTCACGGGCAGGTGCCAGAATTGGACAAAGAACTGATCGCGGTCTGGCGCGGTAGGCTTGAAGGAGGTGCTGACGGGGAGAGTCATCTTGTCCAGATGAGCCAATTCGCCAATGTGGGGGAGCCCGATAAAAACAATGATAGAAATTGCAGCAGCATATTCGGTCAGGCCCATGCGTATATATCGGTGGAACAAGGGCCGCCAGCTTTCTGCAGTGGACAGAAAGATAGCTAAAAGCATTGTCCCAACAGCACCAATGACAGCGTACAGAAAAGCAGCGAATGAAAGACTGTCATGGGCTCGTTCCAGCTCTTGGATGGCTTTGTGGAAGTAGATAATGCTGTTGAGCAATGAGAATATCTCCGTGGCGAATGTCGTAACATAGCGCATGGTCCAATCATGGGCATTGATAATGGCCAGGACATAGTGCAGCCAGCCAGCATGTATGAGTGACCAAGCCATAAACGGCAAGAAAGGTATCTGTCAGAAAGCTATTTAGCGCTGCGCAACGATCCTCGCACTAATGAGCTGCGCACCTTGAAAACCTCGTCGCATAGTTTGTAAATATTCTCTGCAAGCACTGAAAAGGGCCCAGTCACGCCAAGGATGGTCAAAGGTTGGATTGAGAACCTATGTAGAATGTAAGCTTGCGCCCGGTGTACAATTTGTTGGATACTCACAATGAGAAAATGATGCTACACAGGCCAGTGCTAAACACTACTTCAATTGTCCCCCAGTTCTTACCAGTCAAGACGTACAAATCGCTGGCAAATGTGATGCCAGGAAGAAGGTTGGTGAAGAAGACATAGACGGCACTTGCGAATATCAGCTGGTTGAATATCTTCCAATCCGAGGCATATCTCCGGCGTAGATTTACGAGATCTTGTTTGACTAAGCGAAAGGGACGTAGAGGGCCACCTGCTGCGACAGAGCCACGCAAGACCCGAATCGCTTTGGGTGTATGTTTTGACGGGGTGATGATAGAGTGCGCATCTTCATCATGACTATCGTCCTCATCCCCATCCTGTTCCCGTCTCAATTCGCGACTGCGTTGACGAGGACTCCGCTTGGGCGATCTCCGCTGCCTGCGGGATCTGAGTCGCAAGGACGAGACCCGAGTTGACGGTGGACGAAAAGCCGAGATCAGTGTCATTTTGTGATCAATGACCCTGTCAACAGAGGAATATGTGGAGGGGTTCACAATAAGATGCGATTGTGGGGGAGATATGGTTGGCCGTCTTGGCCGGGCTTGGTGGATGACGTATCATATTCCCGCGATTACTCGTTGGTAGACTGTGCCAGAATGTGCTGCGCCGCGGTTCGAGTCCTGGCGCATTCCTCTTCAGCTCTTGGAATTTTGGCCTTTGGGCCTGTTACTGTCAGGATCTCCTTCTGTTTTGCGGCGATGCGCATGATTCCGTTGTGGAGTACGGAGTAAAGAGTGCAACTATAAACTCCCACAACACATAAGGGCTTTTCGGAGACGGTAACGTCACTAGTAGATGAGCAGTGTTTGAGGCGATACCATTACCCGCACAGGAGTCTATGCCTCTTGCCAGCCAGCCATGACAATGCAGGCTATGAGGATTTATCTTGTGAATAGTGCTAGGAGAGGCTGATAATGTCTCGATTCGGAAGTGGTAACATTAAGCACTACACCGCCTGGTTGACCGCCCAATCCCTGTAGAAAATTGCCGTCCTACAAAGAAATCGATAACGAGCCATATCCTCAACCCAATTGATATCTGCACCTCATGGCTCGCTGATCATGAGCAGGAACGAGTTCCATGTGTTACTACGCGAGACGAAATCCCAAGACTTTACATTAATGGATATACGATAATGGCGGCCGCATTTGTACCCCGTCAGACGTTTCCCAACTATGCGTCGATCCCCAGGTCGTACTTCCTGGGCCACCATAGAGCCGGTTTGCGGAAGATGCAGAATATGCTCTCGTCGATTGACTATGTCATTGAGTGCCGGGATTACCGAGTTCCAGTCACCTCCATGAACCCCATGTTCGAAGAAGCGCTGGGAAAGACGAGGCGACTGGTTGTCTATACCAAGAGAGATCTGGGTGCGGAATCTGGGTCGACTGCCCAGAAAACAGTGAGTCATGGTTACAATTGCTCCCTCGAGAGCAACCGGCTGATCTATATGTCACATTCATAGGCAGAAAAAACCATTCGAACCTTTAACAAGAACGGAGATTCACTCTTTGTCAGCTCATCGTCCCGGATGGACGTCGGCACGATCCTAAAACACTTGCGAGACGATGCGGGAATCCCCGAGAGGCTAGTCGGCTGCCGAGTGATGGTGGTCGGCATGCCCAATGTGGGCAAATCCACATTAATCAACAACCTGCGCAATCAAGGCGTGGGAAAGGCCAAGGCTGTACGGACCGGGGGCCAACCGGGTATAACGAGAAAGATTGCTTCGCCCGTGAAGATTATCGAGCGCGAGAATGGCTCCCATGTCTACGTCTTGGACACACCCGGTGTCTTCATGCCGTACGTGCCGGAAGCAGAGAACATGCTGAAATTGGCCCTGTGTGGCTGTGTCAAGGATTCGGTCATCGCACCCGTCACCCTGGCCGACTACCTATTGTACCACATAAACCTGCACGATGCCCAAGTATATCAGCGGTGGTCTTCTCCAACAAATGAGATTGTACCGCTATTGAATGACTTCGCGCGCCAGACCGGCCTTCTGTCCAAAGGTGGAATACCCAACACGGAGCTTGCAGCGCTGCATTTCATTCAGAAGTGGCGCGGCGGGGATCTGGGCAAGTTCATCCTGGATGATTTGCAGGCAGAGGAGCAACGTCTGCTGGAAGGCGGAGAAAAGGAAATTAGCATCAGTCGCACGCAGGCTTTGAAGGCTGACAAGCTGGCACGGAAGCAACCCAAGCTGTAAATAATCATATCTCGCACATAGACTAATATAGCCCGCAACCACCTGTTGTACAAAGAACGAATCATGTTGGTATCATCGATATGCTTTTGCTTCCCCTAGATGCATCGTAGATTTGCCAGTGGGGGACCAGCACCGCATATAAAAAAAACACAGCAAGAATATGTGAGAGGCGGCGATGATAGGGCGAATGGGTTGATAAGAAACGCGAACCAGAACGCCATGGACAAGAGATGACAGTCGAAAACACCCCGAGAAGACCAAGACGACATGACGAGACAAGAAGACGAGAAAGTAAAAAAAGGAAAACAACGTAACCACAAACTCCAGAGCACACACAGAGAGAGAGAATCATTTGCCGACCTCAGGAGATCTTATCCAGCAGTCGTCTCCTCCTCCGATCCACAAGCTCCTCCTGCACCTCATCCAGACTCGGCAGCCTCCACTCGACGCCGTCCCCAGCGTCTCCAGGAAGCGGCTCCCAGCCATCATCGCCATCATCGCCCTTCTTGCGCAGACGCTCGACGGCCTCCTTCTCCTTCTGCCTCTCATACGCCAGCAGCGTGCCATCCTCCTCATCAAGCCCATACCCAAAGTAATTCGCATCGACCTTCTTCGTCGCGATCTCCCCGCCGCGCCCCTTCACCCCTCCTCCGGCCTCCTCATCATCCTCCTCAGCGGGCCTACCCCGTCTGGCGGCCGCCTCAAACATCTCCTTGACGCCCGGTAACTCCCTCGCGCGGCCGAAGTAGCGATACCCTTTCCCGCCGCCGGGGATCTCGCGACCCTCGTCATCGAACACCCGGCCGGACCCGCGCATGTAGTTGGGCCCGCCGAGGTTCCGGATCTGCATCTCCCACGTCCACTTCTCCCGCATCAGCTTGTTGATCTCATCGTTCAGGTCGCGGATTTGGTAGTCGCTCAGGCTGGGCTCCTGGATCCGCGACACCTTCCGCGAGATCTCCTTGAGCACCTGGCCGCGCCATTTCTCGCACATGGGGATCGAGTCGACCGAGGTAATCGCCTTGGGGCGGCGCGTCCGGCCGATGTCGATGATTCCGAGGTCCGCGGCCTGCTGGGCCCGGAATCGGAAGAGCATCGACTGAGCTTTTTCGCTATTACGCGCCTGGGTAAAAGGAAAGTATGTTAGCTATCCATGTTTTGATTTACAGGAAAGGAGTGAGGTTGGTTCATTTCCAATGCGGCGAGCGAAATGGAGGTCTTGAGTAGGTAGGTGGGGGAGGTCGGGTTGGATTATCATGAAGAGCTTGTTGATTCGGGGAGAATTGCCTCATAACTAGAGGCAGTATCGCATGGAACGAAGCAAATGATTGACTTTCTCATCATCCAACTTACCATCTTGAAAAACGACGCGGGCTGATCCCGTTCGAGGTGAGCGCTCGAGACAGAGAGGTTGAAGTGCAGAGGAGGCAGAAGAGGCGGACTAACACTCCGAGCTCGAGTGGATTCCCGCAAGCGAGCGCCAAGTCTAGCCGCGCGGCAAGCATCGCTCCCAGCAACGCTTTTTGGCCTGATCCAGATCTTTGGGTGGCATAAGCTTCTCTTTCATTGTAGCTTAGAAACAAAACTCCTAAGTAGTCATCACTCCTGGCTTCTTGGAACTTGTCTGTGATGAGGTTGCTGAATAGATTGCGAGCAACGGTAGCCAAGGGTGCGTACGATAAAAAAAGGGGTCTAATTTTAACTACAAGGGTCCAAAGTATATAAATAAGCCTGAGCCGATTGTGGCAAACATGGTCCAAAAGCTTGCGCTATTAAAGGGTTCATGTACAACTACTGCGAACTGAAGACGGGAAATAAAAGAAATCATTCAGGTGCAAGTATAATGTGACAGGCAAAACCCATCAAATATCATCAAAATTGCATTAGGGACCGACACAGCGGTTCCTATAGAGATCAACAAGGTGTGCAGACACATCAAATCAAATGCCCTGTAAGACAAACCCATACGCCATGCTCCCATCAGACTCCGTAGCCATGCAGGGCTTCAATTAAGTCATATTCGTAGAATTGTCGCTCAGGCCCTGGATGAAGATTTAGCGCCCGAGTCTCGAAATTATAGGCAGATGTGAACCAGGTTCAATCTGCTAGGTCGTCATAGTCTTACAAGAAGCCTTTCGTGTTGCTGGGTATCCGTTGTGGTATGTCGCCGGAGTTGTACACGCTGCTGCCTCGTCGGCTTCCAGCATCACTCCATGCGCCGATCCGTCCGATTGCGCTACCCCGTTCGATGCGGAGTCCTCTCCAGCCCTCTAGCTCACGTTCCACCCTCAGCGATTTCTCTCGCTCTTCTCGCAGCTCCCGCTCTGCTCGACGCGCCTGGAGCTGCGCCTCAGACTCGCTTTGTTGAAGTTCCTCAATGTCGCGCAGGAGACGGTCGATCTTGGCGCGCGTCTTGGTGACATCTTCGTTCAGCTGTGCGTTCATCTTATCACGTCGCTCAATCTGAGATTGTAGATCTTTGACTGTACGATCGACGTTACGTAATGACCGTTGCTCAGAGCTGTGCTTGGTCTCTTGCTCCTCGAGGTGTGTTTCCAGCTATTTACCGAAGATGGTCAGCAATCCTAGGGCCGTATCCCCGTGTGTGGGGAAAGTAAACTTACCTCCTTGATTCTCTTGTGCAAGAAGCGTACGTCCTGGCTACCAGAAGAGTAGCTCTTGGTTTCTAAGTCGACGCATCGCAGCTGTGACTCCTTCAATTGCTTCTCGAGCGCGGCCTTGTCTTTAAAGAGCTGCGCATTGGTCTCTCGCTCTGCAGTTACTTCTTTTTGCATCTCCATAGCCAAAGCTTCTGCCCGCCGCATTTTGCCCACGGCAGCTGCGGAAACATCTTCTTGCTGGGCCAGTTTCGACCTGAGCTCCAGCAATTCACGGTCCATACTAGCGGCATTGCGCATGGAGGGACTCTCTCCCTTGACGAGATCTTCGAGTCTTTCACCAGCCTCGGCCAAGCGTGTCTCTAGCGTCTTCTTCTCCTTCAGCAACATGTCGCGCTCTGCGGTCACGTCGTCAACCGAAGTGCGAAGAGTCCGGACTTGCGACAACAAAGACACAACCTTGCTCTGCGCTTCGTTATGCGCAGATACCGCCTCATCCCGAGATGTCGTTACATCTTGAAGCATAATGTCCATGCGGGCTTTCTCTTTCGCCCAAGTCGAGCTGTTGAGAACTTCGTTGTCCCACTTACTGCGAAGGTCTTCGAGCTCTTCGCGCAGGCGGGCGTTTTCACCACGGACATTCAATACCCTTTCACGTTCCATTTCGAGCTCGTTGTTCAGGGTTGAGAACTCCCTCTGATACTTCTGTCTGGTCTGCTCCATCGAGGTTTCCTTGTCCTCGATATCGATGGCGCGTTGGTTTCTGTAATCTTCGAGCTCGTTCTGGAGACGCTGCTTGGCTTGCAGGGCAGCTTGTAGCTCTGCTGCCTGATCCTCCATCCGTGCTTCTAGGGACTGAGTCTGGCGCTGCAGATCTTCGACCAGAGCATCCATCTGTTTACGCTCAGACATGATCTGAGCGCAAGTATCCTCGGCCTCCTGGGCTTGGTTTTTGGCAAATTGCTCGGCTCGAGTGGCTTTGAGGACGGCAATTTCTGCCTGCTCGAGCTTGTTGAAGTACTCATCCGCGCGGGACTTGTAGAGACTCAAACTCGATGCCAGATCGGCTGACTTCGAGGTCTCCGCATCAAGACGGATTTGAAGGTCAGAGAATTCTTCGAGAAGCTGGTTTCTGCTAATGGCATCTTGATCGCGTGCAACCTGCATCTCTTGGAACTCGGAGCGCGTATCGCGTAACTCAACCTCCAGCGTGGCCTTTGCACGCTTGAGTTTCTCGAGTTGCGTCTTGGAGTCACCGAATTCTGCCATTGTTTCCTTGTGTACCTGGAGTAGAGCCCTCCGGGATTGCTCTTGCGAGTTGATAAGATCGTAGAGCTCTTCATGAGACTTGGCTTGAACGTCTCGGAGCGAAAGCTCTCCTGTATGAATGCTCTTCTCCAGCGCGGAAACCTTCTTGGCAGAATCGTCAAGCTGGTCGTGCAGACGGCCATTTTCACGCTCAAGCAACTGCATGCGGCGACTGTCGTCTTGCCAACTGTCGCGGGACGAAGAAGCCTCGTCAATCTGATTCTGGAGATGCTTGTTCTGCATCTCACTTATCTGAAGCTTGTTCTGAAGCTCCTCGATTTCTGCCGCCATGTCCATCCGTTTCTGGTAGCCTACGGTGTCCACGGTTCTGTCCGACCGAGCAGAGTCCGCTATCTCATTGAAGTTGAGTTTCCTGTTGGGAGTCGTGGGTGTGCCAAACTTCTTCGCAATGTCGGAGTTCTTCCGGAGGTGGGTTGGTGTACGATTACCAGCGACTTGGTTTTGGTCAATCTCCTCAAGCAATGCGCGCTTCGATGAGGCATAGCGGGCATCGAGCTCCTTCATCTCATCACCATGACGACGGCGCATTTCCGCCAGCTGACTCTCAGCCCGGCTGTACTTCTCATCGGTCACCTGCAATCTGCTTCTGGTGGCTTCAAGCAGTTGAGCTAGATCAACCTTCTTGGAAAGGTTGGCCTGTACTTTTTCCCACGTTGAATCGGCAGGATCCGCCTCAGGTTCAACAACCTTGTGTAACAGCATCAACTGCCGATGCAAGTCTTCAATCTCTTTGTTTGCAGTGTCAATAGAGTTCTGAAGCTTGCGCGTATTGGCCTGGGCTTGTGTGCGGAGTTGTCTTTCAGTCTCAAGACTTCTGTTAGCCTCCGCAAGCTGAATCCCTGCCGTAGATGCGGCTTTCTCAGCATTGCGACTGGCCTTGTGCTCCCTGTTGACTTCGTGGTTTAAATCTTCCAAGCTGAGAGAAAGCTTCTCTTTTTGTTTTTCCAGGGAGGTGATTGAGACATGAAGGTCGCCAAGCTGACGGGTCAGCTTCTTATTGTCATCCTCCAGCTTGGCCTTCTCCTTCTGGAGATTGGTTATACGCAGGCGTTGATTATCGCTTGCTCTTGAAGTGGACCTGGCTATGTCAAGGTTCTTCTGCTGAATCTTGGTAAGGAGAGCACGATTATCATTTTCTGACGCGGTAAGTCTGCCCTTCAATGTCACCAACTCTCGCTCAAGACGTTCCTTGGCTTGGTCATGGCGGATGCGGAAGTTGTCGGATTCAGCAATGGCGTTCATTAGCTCTTGTTCTCTGACAGCGAGTCGTGACCTCTCAGCCTCGAGTTCTTCTATTTGGTGGGATCGAGCATCAAGGTCTTTTTGGACACTCTGCAGACGTTCGGTGGCCTGCTTCATTATGCTGCGCTCAATGTCAGCTTCCGCATCCAGTCGAGCATTCTCAACCTTGGTAAAGCGGTCCCGAAGCTGGATTAACTCAGTCTGCAGCTCCTTCCGCGACTCTTCAGCAGCGACGCGGGCTTCAGTGGCGCGACGTAGAGTATCTTGCTGAATATACATCTCCTTTTCAATAATGATCTTAGATTCATTGAGTGCGGTGTACTTATCCTTCAACTCCGCAAGGTTGTGCTCGGCGAGCATCTGGACGTCGTCGCGGGATTGTCTTTCCCGGCTAAGATCCGCCTGCGCCTTGTACAACTGACCCTTGAGCTCCTGAATTTGCTGCTCAAGAAGCTTTCGGCTGTCGCCTGCTTCAGCGTCTTCAGAGATCTTCTCTTCCAACAATTTCTTAACGTCAGCCGCTTCACGCTCTAGTTGAACCTTTTCTGACAGCATGGCGTCAGTCTCGGCTTGAAGTTCGCGAAGGCGTCGCTGCATATTGTCATGACGTGTTGAGAGAGTAGCCTTTTCAGATTCTAACTGGCGCTTTTCATCCTCGTGCTTCTTTACGTCGTTCCGGAGGACTGTCATTTCACTTTCTTTCCGACGAAGCATTTCTTCGTATCCTGTTGACGTCGACGAGAGCTCCGATATTTGCTGTCGAACAGTGCGATTCTCCTCGAGCAGCTCCTTGATCTGTTTTTTGGACTGCTCCAGGTCTCTTGAGGCTTTTGCATGCTTGACCTCAAGGTCCTGGTCTGTCTTCAACAGCTTGGCTTCCAAGTCTTGAAGTTTGCGTTCCTTCAAGCTGAGATGACTTTGAAGCATCTTGATTTCTTGGCCAAGTTCCTGAACATGGACATCCTTCTCCGAAGAGGATTTCGATGCTTCGGCCAGCTCGCCTTCAATCTCTTCGAGTCGAGCCTGCATCTCCCGCTTCTCATTCTCGAAACGTTGAATGATTTCCCCGGCCTGTTCGAGTTGGGTGATCCGCAGCTCAAGCTCGTCATCTGTCTTTTTCTTAGCCGCGATCAGATCATCCAGTTGATCCTCAAGACTCTCCTGGTCGGCAATGGCACCAGCCAGCTTCTCGCTTAGCTCAACCTCCCGAAACTGAAGTCTCTTGAAGATCTCTTCCTTATCAAGAGCCAGGGCGCGTTCACTTTCCAGAGTCTGCTGGATTTTCTGGATTTCAATCTCCGTCCGCCGCCTTTCCTCCTCGAGCTTGTGCCGATTTGCCAGGTCTTGGTTCATCTTCAGCTCCAGCTCCTTGATCTTCTCATCTCGCTTCCTGACTTCGTTTGCTGTCCGTGTCTCACCAAGAAGCGGTTTCATCCTTGAGAACAGTCTCCACCAGGGATTAGCTTTCATATCCAGATAGGTTCGGAAATTCTGCTGGATGATTCGGGTGGCCTCCGCTCGGTACAGACGTTTGTTGGAGATCCGTCGTTGCACGAAACCTCGAACGACTGATTGAAAGCGAGTCATGATGGTACGAATGAGCTGATCTCGCTTCTCCTCCAATTCGGCCAAGACACCAGCTCGGAAGAAGACTTTCGTGCGGCCGACTCGGTACCATGCAGGGTCCAACGCAAGCTTCTGTAGCATGATATCAGCAGCATTTTGACCGTCCAAGTAGCCTTTTGGCATCTTCTGGCAGAGTACTTCATATCGTTGACGAAACTCGGCAAATGTTAGTCGATTGGGGAAGCCTGTACGTGCAATTCTGATTCCCTCGAGTACACCGTTGCACCGCAATTGATCAAGGACGAGAGGGGCATTCAACATCTTAGGACGCTTCTTGTGGTTGGGTATGATACATCGAACGAAATGAGGATGAGTGGAGTTTAACTGTTGCATCAACTTGGACAATTGTTCCTTGTGCCGCTGTGCAACCGTGCGGAACAGTCCCTTTTTCACACGACTCTTGGGATAATCGCTCTCATCGTCAAGATCACCGCAATCAGAAAAGAGACTTGCAACATGAGGCTCGTCTGAGTGCGCGAGAAGACGGGTAATATTGTCATTAAGCGGGTCCTTGTTCTTCTCAAGCCAGCCATTAGTGTCGTATTCCACTTCGGCCGCATAGTGTGTGAGCACAAATCCTTGGCTGAGACGGGAGGCACGATACTTAGGAGATTTGCGATCCCAGAGTGAATGTAGCTTTTCAGTAAAGGTTTTGTCGGTGGCCTTTGGCATAACACAATCTTCATCCAAGCAGGAAAAGATACCGATGGGGTTAGTCAATTCTATCAAGTCGATGGTTGGCTGCAAGTCTTTCCCGAAATCAATAAATTGCCATTCAATCTGTTCTCTGGCGTACTCTTCCTGTTCCAGAACGAACATGTGATGGTTGAAGAACTGCTGGAGCTTCTCATTGGTGTAATTGATGCATAATTGCTCGAAACTGTTGTTCTCAAAGATTTCGAAACCAGCAATATCAAGAACACCGATGAAGTAACTGTCTTCACCAGTGACTGTGCTGCGGTCGAGTTGGTCGTTGATGCGGTCAACAAGGTTTCCGAAGCCACGCTCGTAGATACCTTTAGCTAGGGCATCAAGGGCAAGCCGGACCTGCTCGGGAGTTTGGACCTTTTCCACCCACTCACGCCCCGCCTTCACTCTTGGATGCAACAATCCTTTGACGAAAGGCTCCGGTGCGATGCCAAGCAGATGGCAAGCTCTTTCTAAACTGTTCAAAGCGTCGGGACCTAGGGCGGCCTGATCAGCCCGCAAGCTGGCCTTCACAATCGTTACATTACCCAGGTGAAGGACAGCGGCAATGGTCCGCAAGATGCACATTTGATCCTCGTCCGAAAAGTTCATCACATGGAAGGCTTCCACCAACATATTCCACTCCTCGTCATCGGATACCCCTGCGATCGTCTCGTTACCATCTCTGGTGTACGCAAAATCCTGAATCTGCAAATCAGACAAAAGCAACGATTCCTTCAACTTTGGGTCTGCGCCTTTCAAGAGCTGGTAGAAGATGTGGTAGTTTCTCTCGTTTGCATTGGGTTTAACAACGCGAGACTTCTCAAGGAGATACCAATCTATGGACGCGCCTGATATCTGACCAGCTCGAGAGAATTCAATTCGGATGAACTTGCCAAAACGCGAAGAGTTGTTGTTTCGAACAGTTTGCGCATTACCGAACGCTTCGAGAATTGGATTCGCGCGAAGGATTTGCTGTGACAGTGTCGACAGATGCTTGTTTCCTGACCGGGCGTAGGGCGTATCCGTAGTCGCAACGGCTGCGAGATATTGAATGACCTTTTTGGTGTTCTCCGTTTTACCTGCACCTGACTCTCCACTTGATTTCGCTGTTAGAGTGGTCTTCCAAAGCGATGCCATATCTCCTACTAGAACTTGACTTACGTCACCAGGATGCTTTGGTTCTCGCCTTCCTCTACCAGATTTCGGAATGCCTCGTCCGCCATAGCGAAGATGTGAGGCCGGTTTTCATCTCGACTTCGACCTTTGTACATCTTGACATATTCGTTGGAGTAAATTGGCAGCGGGCAATACGGGTTAATAGTGACGAGGAACAGACCCGAGTATGTCTAGAAGATGAGATCTCAGTCGATGTGGACATGAAATATCCGATTGCATTCAAAGACTCACATAAATGAGATCGGCTTGATATCGGGTATGTAGGTTGTGGACCACTGAGGCCTCATTAAGATGCGTCAATTCAGCCATATCATCAGCCTTGTCGAACTTGGCCGGGTTGACCTTGTCGACTTGATCGACATCAACCTCTCGTTGCTGCGATGAAGTCAGCCCGTACGCCCAAGCTTGGTAACCGGCAGATTTACCTCTCCATCGTCGGTTTGAACAAGCAACCGACCACCTTCATTTTCGTCCAATACCAGTCCACGTACAAACGCCTTCTCCGGATCACGTAGCCAGACATATTTATTTCCGGAGAAGTCATTGTCGCCTTCCTGACCGCGGATCTGATCGGCTCCCCGCCGGAGCTCTTCCGTCTTGATGAACTCCGGCGCAAATGTCCCGGACGCAGCGTCATTCCTGAACGAGCCTGACCTCTGGCGAACTCCTGGTCGAGGAGCTAGAGAAGTGGATGCGTGCGAAACTGAAGATGCGTTCCGAAAGTGCCCTCGAGCCTCTTGGAATCTGTTGGGCGACGTAACGATGGCAGACTTGGGGCGCAGCCCTCTTGCCTGCGGGTTTGGGGAGGCAGACGGTGATGGTGAGGCGCGACCGAAAGGGTTGGCTCGTTTTGGGGAGCCATTTAACTGAGAAGGAAGCATGTCGTCGTCAATTCAACAATGAAACATTATTCAACAGAAAGGTCGTGTAATCATAACAATGGCAATATGAGGCAAAAGACAAGGAAGGGACAAGGAATGGGACGTCTAGTAGCCTCTTAGCGAAGCATGCAGGCCGAATGGAAAGAAGGGAAGCAAAAGAGGAATGAAGTGGAGGGGGGATGGGGAGGGGATTGAACGTGGAAGGTGAGTGAGATTAGATCAAGAGAAACAAGAAGTGTAAACCTCGGGGAGAACTGCAGCGTCGTCACCGGGCAGCTGAACTAGCAGCAATCAGCGTCGTCACTGACTACCTTAGTTACAGACTTACAACAGTACACACTGACCACCGGCTGGCCTGTCGCTGTTTGTTTACATCGCTGCGGCACCCGTTCCTCAGGCTGCCGATCTTGCGCTAGTCCGCATCGGGTCCGCATCACGTGCCAGATGCAATTCGATCTTTTTTGGAGGTCTCGGCTGGAGCTCATGTTCCTCCGATCCATGCCTCACTTCACCGTCTCGCGCTTTCATCCTCTCCCGCATCTCTCGCTTTGTCGCGTCATCTTGCCTTCCCCAATCACTAAGGAAACGCGCACTCTTCGCATACAGCATAGACACACTCATGTATAGCCGAGTGTGTGGCTTGCTCTTTTCCAACGCGACTGACTCTTTTCTTTATTCATGATTCGGCTGTGATTATCACTGAAGTCCCATCAGTCTCCCCATATCCGATGTGCGATGCCTGAAGTCTACGACGTAGCAATTTGAGGAGCTGTTCTGTTACTTACTGCATACAGAGTATACATACAAGCGTGGCACTATCTACATGCTCCACAAAGCCTTATCTAGTCATGTCTAACTATCCTCCACCATCCTCCTTTGCGGGTCAAAATTATACACCACCTCAGTGGCCCTCGAGCTCGACCCCTTCGACGTCCATACCTTCCTCACTTCCTCATCATCATTTCGTTTGTCCCCAGAACCATCATATCATTCCAGCGTCGCACGATGGTGCTGCGCTTCCTGGTGACTACAATCAAGGCAGCCATATGGCCAACGCACATCTGCCGGGGCTGGGCGGTCCAAGCGCGTCTGGACAATTACCCCCGCCACCATTCGGCTTCATGGCCCCATTTACGCCTTCACAATTTCCTCCTCCACCATTTCCTCCTATGCCGCTGCCACCATTGCGATACCCATCCATCCAAGCGCCTTCCGCCCCTGGCCTGGTGCATCCGACTGGCTACCATTTGAATGAGCCACAAACCCGCCTTGCTCAAGAAGGTCCCACCCCAGCAGGCTCGCAGCTGGCTAGCACAACCAGCTCCAATCCAAACCCCGACCGGGAAGAAGGCGAGCTCACCGATGGAGATGACCCGCCATCACAATCGAGACAATCCGAACCGGCCCCAGTACCCTCATCAGGAGATTCGAATGATGTGCCAGAGCACTTAAAAGGGAACGGAAAAGTCAGGAGCATGCGCGACCGTTTATCAAATTTCTCCGGTGCCGCACATCCGAAGACTTCAGTTCCTTCCGTGCCTTTCTCATCATCCCAAGTCGCCGGAAAAGGAGGTTCGAATGTAACAAGCACTGAGGGCTCGTTGGAAGATCACTCGTCATCTCGGAGCAGCGGATCTCGTATGTGACTCACCATTCATTCCTTTGACTTAAACTTGCTGACAATCTGACAGCTTATAATCCTGCCCTTACAATGCCTGCTGAGTCCCCCCTCTCGAACTCTCCGGGCGAGACAACAACCAACGATGCGACCGTCACTCACTTGGACCGAATGTCAAACTGGAAGCCCGCAACTCAGCTACGCTTGCAAGCAAAAGGGGCGCTTTTGAGCTTGGCTCCTCACAATATCCGCTACAATGAATTGGTGGGAGAAGGCATCGACCCTTGTGTTCTCCGTCAACTCTACGAAGAAGTTGGAATCAAAATTCCTACTCCGCAACCTGATGTTGATTCGACACCCCCTTCTAGTTCTATTTCCAGCAAGGTTGGGAATGATGCAGAGCATGAATCAGCTCAAGAAATGGGTGATAGTATGGTATCTCAGAATAAGGCCGCCGCGCAGCAAGACCTCGGGGAGGCCGTCACTCCTCCAACTGCGGCACCACAGGCTGTAACAGGAAAACCAATGGAGCGGAAAGAAGTCATTGCCCGAATGCTTGCCGCGAAGAAGGCGAAGACCTCTACACCCGTGCCACTACAAACCGAAGCTGCAAAAGAGATCGCGGCTGCCCCAGGTTCAGGCGTCCCTGAAGCTGGCGAGACAATGACACTCCCATCGCGCGAGGCTCCTGCGAAAGAGAAAGAAGCGCGTGTCAAAGAGAAGAATAAGGCTCAAACTGAACTTGCCCGACAGAGAATTGAACAGCTCAAGAAACAAGGGTTGATGAGGTCACTGCAGAAACCGCAGTCTGACCCTACGCCATCTGAGCCAATCGATCAAAACAGCAGCAGTAGTCAGGAGACTCCGCAACCCACAAACTTGCCTCCGATTCAGCATCCTTTGCCGGAGCGCCCACCGGACCCCGAACCTTCACCACAATCCCGTATACCAGGACTTTTTATGACTGAGGAACAAGAGCCTGATGCTACGGAAGATATGGATGCCACGCCAGTCGAGCATGCCATGGATACGGACACGCAACCCCGTGTCAATCAACGCAAAAGGCCACGAGCTTCTGACTTTGATGAGCCAATTCCTATGCCTAAGAAATCATACAGTAACGGTGCAAACTATGCTGTCGCTGAACCTGCGAGGCTTGTCATTGATATCAGTGACGACGAATTTTACGGAGACGATGAAATTGACAGTATGGAGGTCGATTTTTTGGTAGGCAATGTGTCGCAGGATGGTGAGGCAATTCTTCGAAGTACTCCAACAATGGCTCTGGATACATTACCGCAGCGGCCAGCAACATCCCTTAGCCAGGGATTCTCTACGTCTGTGACACCTAATGGACGGAACTACGATCAAGAGCATCAGGAACATTTACGCCGAAAGGATCTGGAAATCAAAGCGATGCACCGTCGGATTGCTGAACTTGAGGAGCGGAAGAAGGCAAAGCTGGCAGCGAGCCGCACTCAATCCCCTCGTGCCGTGGACGGGCCAGTTCCACCTGCCAATCCAATGACCGCTGATGTCGCCACCCCGGACCATGAGGTGCTCGAGCTTGCAGAGGCTTCATCCCAACCCATCGATACCACATCTCCTCTCCCGAAAGACCCTCATCAGTTGGAAATGATGAGGGCTAAAATCTTAAGAAAACAGGAGATTGAATCCGGCATTCCCGCCTTGGATCATCAGATAGACAAATCCGAAGCGAGGCTGGTCGAAGTGAAGCAGGAAGAAAATGCTCTTGTGGCCGAAATTGCCAAGGGCAAAGAAGGTCGCCAGCAGCTGCTGCATGAACTACAAGCTCTTAGCCAGGAATTGCAAGGCGTCACGCTTGGTGACATAGAGTTAGCTCTACGTCAAACGCAAAACGAAGATATCGCAGGTCCCAATTCTCATGGTAAGTTTCATTGCATCGCGCTTCATTGTTCACAAGGTAGAATACTGTCTGACGAAGGTGATCCGCCGACTAAATCGTGTGTAGCAACCACCCACGAACTGCCTCCTCGTCCCAATACAGAACAAATTGCAGATGCACCAAATCCTCAACCGCCCGTCCAGGATGAAATCGGACCTGCAATAGACTCTGCGCTTCATGCGAAAGCTCCAATTCCCAACTCCGAACTCGAAAAAGACACCATTATGGATGACGTCCACGAAGAACAGATGGCTACTTCATCGTCAGATTCAATGAGTTCTTCGATGGACGAATCCAGCGATAGCGATAGCGAAAGCGACGATCCTGCTTCCGTCGAATCCGAAGCTTCTGTCTCACAAAGCCCTGCGCCAGCTACTGTGGAGCCCGAAGTCCTGGACGAACAAACTGGAGAGATCGAGCAGGAGAAACCGGTCGATTTGGACTCGAACAACCCCTCGCTAGAGCTCTCACAATTGACTAATCCCGAGTCTCAGGTCAATACCGCGTCTGATGAGCACATGGATGAATCAGCGCCTGAATTACTAGAACGAGGGTCCCGTGAATCGTCTGTTTCAGATGCATACGAGCCACCAGAGCCGGAGATGACTGCAAGCCCAGCCGGTTCCACCTATTCGCCCCCTTTTAGTCCTGCATCTCCCGGTCCTGTTGAACCGACGGACGACTCCGAGTCTCCTTCAAATGAGGCTATCAAGGCCAGTGAGCCGCTAACTGAAACTGACCAGGGCCTGGGTGTTTATCAACCACGGAATCTTGCTCGAATCAGCCCTTTGGATGTGCGAGGCTCCTTTATGACAGAGAGTAAATTGATGCTGACGACTTATAGAACGAGCGGCATTCCGTCGAAAGCCGTACCACATTCACCCAGTACGAAAGTCCGCTAAAGCAATTCAAGGCTTACCGCTACCACCCAAGCTATGTTGATAATGTTGCAAACGGCTATCGTTCTCTGACATATAGTCATAACATTGACCCGATGAAATACCTCTGTCCTTTTGAGGTGGCTGGCGGGATCTGCAATGATCGATCCTGCGAATTCCAACACTTCCGTGACATGTCTCTTAGCGGTGCGTCGACAGACTCAAACCATGTTTTGGAACACTTCTCCCTGATGACCTGAACATTGACTTTGTCCTCTGTGGCTTTTGTTACATGTGTTCATTGCTTATGGCCCTTTCCCTTCTTCTTTCCTCTCTGCCTTCGTCATCTTCTTGTCCTCCCACCTCTTGCCTCCTTCTGTTGGTCGGATTTGCACTGCGCGGATGCTGACACACAGGCTTGTTAACCTTGACAGATGACAAGATCCTGGTCCAGATGGGATCCCTCCGCGAGGGCAAGACCCCAGAAGAAAAGGACGAATACATTGCCGGGTTGAAGCAAATCATCAACGACATGCGGCGCGACAAGGTGAAAGATTTTAGCACCGTGGCTGCGGAAATAGCCGCATACCGTAGACGCTTTCTTCAAGACCCTTCGCGGATCTTGCCATTGTAACCCACGACATGGAGCCTTCATCCGTCAGGCGTCCTCGTTCAATGAACAAGGTGAGATGCCGAAGCAATCATACACATATGGTCCAAGCCAGTCCGGCAAAGGCCGTGCAGATAAATGCCCACCGCTGGCCGTACCAGCAATGAGCTGTACATGACAGTTCCCATCCCGTCGCCTACTTTTCTTTCTTACAGGAAGAGGAAGCTTCCCCCCTTCATCACCATCCTCGATTATTGACTAGCAATTCCGGCGTTCCTTGAAGTTAGAGGTCTGGCATCTCTTACTGAGCGATCCCCAGGGGCATCGCGCTGTTACCTTATCTACTTTTTTTGCTACTTGGCAGATAAAAGCACGAGCCCGGCGTTGGACGGAATCTTCCTTCTTGAACTTCTTTTATTTCCCCTTATAAAGCAACGGGCGTAAAGCGACACCCCTGACCACCCGACAGCAAACGTGGAGTCGGACATTGGCCCAGCGAGGAGTTGGCAACGCAAGTAGTTGGCCAAGATTCAATGGAGTGGGATGAGGATGAGATGCTATATTGCTCACTTGACACTAGTCGAGGTAATAGGGCTGTGCAGTAGGATAGGATGAGTACAATACATCATACATACATCGTTCAATGTTTAGTGAAACCTGGATTTATCTCCCTTTGAGTTCCTGAGTGGTCAAACCTCTAGCACTTGGCATGCAATCTGCCTTGTCCCACATGGAGCGATCCCTTGAACCTAAGTACTAAGTACAAACATGTTTTATCTATCTCTCTAGTCCTCTTAGTTCAAGTTCCCTGGGCCCAGCCTTACTACGCTACGTCAGTCCCACCTTCCAAGCTGAACAAGCGACACAGCCGCCTTCGCGTGGAGCTGCCCAGCCGGGCGTCTAGCGGTTAGTGGGCTGCGGTAAGTGGTAGTCTATGGAGTGGTAAAAGGTTGTAGATAATTAGCGTCTATCTAGTGAGTTGTCGCGCGCCCAATTAGTTTCACCGTGGACTATCCGCGGGCGTCCGTCCACCTGCACAAGCCCGCCGGGCGGGCGGCGGGTGAAGGGCAATTGAAACTTGAACTAACTGCCAAACAGAGTGAAGCCCAGGCAAAGCGAACCCGAGCCCCGGACCCCTCCCCTCGCCCATCAGTGATACCCCGGGGGATGGAGCATAGCACCGTGTTCATTGCCTGGCGCAACCGCCCAGGCCCGGGCACCAACCTACCCCTGTCCCCTGTCCCCTTGGTTCCCGGGGCGTATACATACATACAGCAGTGCCAGCACAGTACCTAGTATTAACCACGGTACCTCCGCAAACGGGCACACGGGGCACCAGCTGGAGCACTGCGTGATTTTTCCCTTCCCGAAATCCAAATATTCTCAACTAGTAACTATGGTACAGTTAGAAAGCAATCTATATCCCTCAAATATTCCCACCACTAGTCCTAAGGTACAGTACCTACTCGTATATCCCTCAATCTAACCTCATCCCAAATCCACATATATCCCTCACTCAAACCTCAGAATCGCCGACGGCCATTTCCACATACTAGGTAGTCTAGACTTACATCATGGATCCGACCCATCCCGTCTGCAATCGTGGCAGTGTAAATGGTATTCAATAGACTTGCGGTGCTATTCCTGACTAGCCTAGTCTAGCCTAGTCTAGCCGCGTCCGTAGAACCTGTGTGCTGCGCTGGGTATTGTTGAGTCAGTCCCGTCGGGTCAGGTCACTGGGTTTACTATCGTGATGAATATTCGATCGGGGAACTAGGGTTGGAGGTACGTAGCTACGTAGGCATCGAAGCTATAGGCGGGTGAGGAGCAGTATGATTGGTTGGATGGATGGTATATGTGTTAAGTTATGCAGGTGGACTGAGTCATCTTTGGTCCTGTGACTTGGGCTTTGAGTCAGGGACGGAGGTACGATACATGAGAGGGAAGGTGTTCGTCATCGGCGTCATTGTTATTGTTGTTTTGGGGCCATGCGAGCAGGTGATGAGCTGGATTTTCTTGTCTTGAGATAAAAATAATTAATCGGGTGTATTAGGTAACACGGGCTTAGATGGTGGTTTACATTGAAGATAGAATTGTTTATTGTAGATATTAGATGCTGGAAGTTTGTATAACCTCAACAATAACCACGTAAAAGATAGGGGGAGCCAAGCACAACAGTGGTTCACAAGCCGACCCATAATCAATGATCGAAATGAGATGTTGAAGTAACACTGCACTGCACTGCACAGCATGCAGTCTAAAATTGGTGATGTCAAGGGAGCAGCTTAGCAAAGCACCGAAAACATGGAGAAACCCGGCAACAACTGAACTACATGTAGCATGGATGAGGGATGATGGATCAATGATGGCTATGGACGTGCCGCTGGGCGGGTAGGTACATGGGGTGGAGGTAGACCGGAGCTGAAACTGCCCTGTCCGCGGAACCTGCGTCTCATGTACCATAGCGGCGGCCCCCAAATTATCGTCCATAACGGTGGGGTCGTCGCACTCGGAGGGTGGGGTGGTTCCTCAGGGCTAAGCCATTCTACAGCGGAGACTCCCTATCTATTGCGGAGTCTTCCTTCAGTTTTCTTTGCAGATTACTAGGAGTAGTGGGCATCGATATTGTCCGTTCTGTTCCCCTTCCCGCTGTTTCCCCCTTTCTCGGAACGAAGTTCGTCCCCAAGTGTCCATTAATGCCAGTGCCAGTAGTAGTGCTGACAGGAGAAATCGGCGCAGAAACAAGACTTTTCCCTGTGCCTTGCGGTCGCGTGCAACGTGGTGGGCAGGGTATAATTGCTTGGCGCAGCGGTTCAGGAAGGATCATGGACATGGAGATATATTCATAGTAGCAACTGGCAACTCGTCAGACTGCATGCGGTCTAGTGGCGGATCATTTCGAGTGAGGCTCGAGCAAGGAACACGAATGAGGTAGCAGCCATTGCAGAAAGAGGCAGGGAGGTCAGATGTCTCACCGTCAGATTACCATATACGGGGCTATTAATCAATCGCTTCGCGGTTCAGGACCACTGGTAACGAAATGCTTACCAGTTCGGAGGGAGTGACGTCTGTGTTGCAGAGTACCATGCAATGATCAGCGCAGGCAAAAGAACACTCTGAAACTGACTAGAAGGGTGAGCATCCAGACGTTTCCTTTTGGCCCCCCTGGGGAGATGGTGTACCAGGAGGGAAGAAAAAACGTGGAAAGGAGCGTTAAGCCTAATCATATCAAGATCATGCCATGTGGCTTCCTCACCCCTCTTGTACCCAGCACGGAGAGACACATACGCCGTTTGACCCGTGTTCGGCATGATCCAAGAACCGAGTCAATCTGGATTGAGCAGAACGGCCCCAAACGACTGAATGTCAACAAGACTGCAACTGCCACCGAGAGCTGAATGGCGGGGCCCTTTACGCGACCCCACCAATGAAGACTGTTGCTCCCTCGACTGTGTATGCGGGCTCTGGTACATAGTACAACAGACGGTAGTTATGTGGTTAACTCCGACTGACTGACTAATAGACTAACTGTCTGTCTGTCAAGTTTCAAAACAGAAGCTGAACCTCGATCCACTATCCAAGCGAATCGAATGAGGGCAGACGTAGGAAGACAGCAACGCGACCGAGCGATCGCATCAAACCCGGAGAAAATCCAGTACCAAACCCAATCACGAAAGGTCCCACTCACAACCTCGAACCCACCAAACCTAAAGTACTACTCAGCCCTGCCGGCCACGACTCTTGGAATGCTTGGAAAAAACCGAACGGGGCACGACCACTGCACCTGTCATGCTTCTTCTGGCTGGTTGCTTATTCCCGCGTCGTATTCCAAAACGGTTAACCACCGCGCAGCCAGTCATCGGAGCTGAACAAATCCTGCGGCTGCGGCAATTGCGAGAAAGAGAGAGACCGCCAGTTCTCCCCCATTCATAGGGTTCAACGCATACAGATACCGAGAGAAAGGGCGGTGGGGGATTTTTTTTTTTTTTCTTTTTTGATGATGTTTAATTTTTTGGGGGATCCCGAGTCGTGTTGTGGCTGCATGATCTGCATGTACCCCCCCCCCCCCTTCAATCCATCATCATCCATGCTCTCTTCCTCTCTCTCACAGACTGTAACTACATAGTACACACCCCGTAACTAAGCCTCTTCTAAAGCCGATCCCTATCCCCTTTTCGCTTCCCCGACAACCCCAATCAACCAGTTAGGACGAAGCAATCCCGAACCAAGACTTTTGCGGCTCGGAGAGAAAAATCCAAATCATCATCATCATCATCATCATCATCAACACGCGATGCTATTCTAAGGTACATGTATACGAGAGAGAGACTGTGTCAAGCCTCAAGGGTCTAGTCCGGAAATACGGGGTTCGATATTCCTCAAAGCCACGTGCGGCGGTTGTCGCTGTCACTACGCAGTCACTACAGTGCCCTGTGTGCCCCCATGGTTCGGGTTCGGGCTCTTCCTCCTCCTTTCGCAAGGCTGTGTGGTGCTGTTGCTGCTATAATTATGCTGGATCATTACACATACACACGAAACTCGGACCGGTCGGTAGTGGTTGATCGGGTCTGACAAATGTTAGATACGACCGTTGAGGGTGAATTAATTAGTTGGACTGACTGGGCTTACAAACTATGCCAAAGGTCTGTCTGCTCTAAAACAAAACCCCATGTCAATCTGTCGTCATGGCCCGTGACCTGACCGGGGGTCCGGCAAGTCTAAATTAGTCTCTTGAATGATTATTATTGACGATCGGACTACGGAGTAAGTTTCAAGAGGACTTGCGAGGATAGGAGGTATGTAGCTAGACTACTACTGTAGATAGCGAGGGTTTCGGTTTTCCTGGGAAGTATAGTCTAGGCACTGTAGGCAGTAGATACGCCAGGCAACCAGGCGTCTCTGCCTACCAGCGGTGCGGGACCCCGGGTACCTTAGTAGAGTCACCTAGTAAATGGTACCTGGATTGCCGTGTCCCAGCACTAGCCCAAGTACAAGTATATCGTCCACCTACTATACATCCGTTGCTAATCAGGTGTCAAACTCGATCGGAGAAGTCGTTAGATTGATGAAGAATGTGTACATTTCATGTAAACCGAAATTCTAGTCTGACAAATCTGTAATAAAAACAATCTATAACGAGATAGAACAGAGGAGAAGGAGATCGTCAACCGCAAAACAAACAGAACAAAATCAACCCCCACGGCCCACCTAATTGCAAACTCCAAGGCGTTCCTCGCGGCTGCACGACCGACCAAGTCCCGCTTGCTCAATCGGGCAGCCGCCCCAGTCTAAGCCGTATATTTAGTACAGTTCTTCAAATCAACCAAATCAGACCAAACCACAACAGAAGTAATAATAATAATAAATAAAAAAGCTGACAGTAGGAGATGTATCATGGTATATGCACCCGCTCATGCAAGATCATCCAGTTCGAAAATTCCGGATTCAAAGAAAAGAAAATGTCGATAAAACGGCCCGTGACTCCCGGTCATGTCTGTTTCATGTTTCATGCAACTCATGATGAAATGAAAAACGCTCAAAAGACGTCAGAGAAAGAGAGAAAAAATGGAGAAAAGTTTGGCTTCGAGAACATAGCATAGCCTCTTTCTTGAGTCTGAACGCGATGGGTCTGTTAGCTCTTCTGCCCACCGAGTGTGGAGACTGGTTGGCGGTCCGCACCTTCAACCTCAACATAAGTCGTAAAAAACAATCATTTCACCGGCGTGCAGTTGGCGCACGCGACGTGCTGGCACATTACACAACGGGGCTGGTTCTGGTATAGTTTGGGACCATCCCCACATTGGCAGCAGAAGTACAGATTGCCGCGTGTCTGTGTTCGGTCCGCTGGCAGTGCCTGGCCGGCGAGTTCGTGAAGAGGACGCCGGACGTCACTGAAGACAGACATCGGCTGCGGACTCGGGGCTCGGCAGTTAAGTCTCGACGGCACCATGGCGAGGGAGTCTAATGAGTGTGCGCACACCGAGTGTGCTGGAGTAGAAGGGTACGGCGACATCTCGTGGCAGGTGTACAACGACATCTCCATGTCTCGACTGTCAACCGGGCAGTTGGGGCAGCGTGATTCACCACACTGGAGGCACTCTGTGTGGAGGTCGATCTGGTGAAGGCCGTGGAGACAAGTGCAGCAGGTCCAAAAGCCAGGCATGGTGGAATAAGTAGTTTGATAGATGGCTGAATTAAGTGGTGATATGGTGGATGTTGTTGAGGTCAAGCTTCGGTGGGAAGTAGAACGAAGACAGTGAATGAGTTGCAGGTGTGAATGAGTCTTGATGTTGGCTTGATTGACTGTATGTAGAAGATAGAGATCAACCCCAACCTGAGGACTGCGCCGTATTTATGCAATCTCAGGATGTCGCAACAAGTGAGAAAGTGAATAGACGCTAACGATGATTCAGACAAGGCGTCCTGACCTGCCATTGTGGCTGATCTCACAAAAAAAGCGCCCTTGGAAACTAGGCGTGTTCTTCATCTCAGTCATAAGCAGGTGCTATACCTGATCAGAGCCCGGGGCCATTTCAGAGTCGATCATCGTCAAGGTGGCTTGGCAATCCATTGCTTTTTGGGAATGGGGAAGGGGGTAAGGAAAGTGGGTGGAAAAGCCGGGACCGTTTTGCGGGTCGAACTATCAGCTGTCGAGTGTCTGTCAGTTGAATCATTCTGGAATAGCTTACTTGGAACATCGTAAGATATGAGCGCCAGTCGAGTTGAGTTGAGTCAAATCGCCAGGGTCCACCGGGTATCGTCGCAGTAGGCGGAACCCGATGAGGCTTGGAAATTGTCCGCCCGTTCCTCTACTACTCTCTAACTAATTATTCTCCCTTTCCCCCTTCCCCCTTCCCCCTTCTGGTCTCGGATCGAGGAAACCCACTCAATCAATTCAGTAACTACTCATTTATTTTTTCTGTTTAATTATTTTATTCTTTCCGCAGGTACTATCTTCCTCGTTACTCAACCTTTCTTGGCCGGTGTTCCGATTTGATAATGCTGCCTGGCTGAGGCCTTGTAAAGAGCTCCACCTTACCCAGGTCACCAGTGCCCTTCGATTCAGGCAACACTGCCCAGGAGATCGAGTTCTAGATGCGATGCGAATATGCATTCCAAGCTCTGACTCTGACCGTCTATCTCCCTTTATTTTGAGGGGATTGTTCTGCTTTGCCCGTGACGTTCTGTCGGTCAGTCTAAGCAGGCATCCGTGCTAGTTCTGCCTAAGCCCTCAACTCACTCGTTGCCCGTTGTGGCACATGCCTCTCCTATTCTTCCAATAATGACGTTGGTCAAATAAGTTACCCATTGCGATGACTGATCGCAGTTCTGACTAACTTCTCCATGCTTGATTATTGTTGACGCTTCCATCGGTTTCTCATCGGATTTGTGCCCTTCTTTCTCCTTCTTTCAGTTCTCGTGCTCGTCGCCGTTCTCCGTCTGTCTGTTTTTCCTCGGGGTCCCCGATTCAAGTCATGACGCTTGGCTATAGCTCCTCGTGTCTGGTGGCCTTGAAACCGACCAGCCCCATTTCTTCTCATCCATGATAGCAGATCGGTCGCAAGTGGTCACTTCTCATTCGACCTTGCCCGTTGGATGTTTTCGGTGCCCCGGCGTGCTCTGGAAGCCTTACTCCAGACTTCAGCTTTACTTGTCACTATTACTCATACTCATCCTCCCGGTATGCCGTTGTGTTGATCCCGTGTGACACCTTACAGAATTTCCCTTTTGCGCGTCATAGCTGGCGACTTCAATGGGGCGCGCGAAGCAGGATCCCAGCCGTTCCAAGAAGCCCATTGCGACTTGACTTTCGTCGCTCCCCACTTCCAGCTGTTAGTTGATACGAGGATGGCTCTCAGCTACATAGGCTACCAGCTGGGAGGGACTTTCCCCCTCATGTTGAAACAATCTGGTGAGGGGAAGACTTTGAATTGGCAGGCAAAAAGATATTGAAGCCTTTGTGAAGTGCGCGGACGGCTTATGGTCGAGGACGGGTCATAGTACCGATCGACCATCAGTTGAGCCGCATGACACGTGTGTCTGACGCTTGAGCCTCGATGTCATAACTCATACCCCGGGATAACGGTATTTGCAGGGATCGGGCGACACTCGGGGCCAAACATTCATTGTAGCTCAATCTTTTCGTCGTAGAGTAGTAGAGACACTATGACCCCACTGTCCTCACTTGAAGTAACATCAATTCTGTCCAGAAAATGGGATTGAATTCTTTTGGTGCTTGCTCTCTATCGAGTTATCGAGTGCCAACTTTCGTTATCTTCACGTGCCGTGGGTGCATGACATCATAGGCAGGTCGAATAGGATGTGTTTGCCTAGTTTGCAGCACCACGTGCCCGGTTACATCCAAGTTGACGAGGTTCCTGGAAATCCACTCCATCTCCACGGCTCATCGTCGTTCATCGTCGGGGCACCGCCAGGGCGATTGCCTTTTCTCTCTTCCCCTCTTCAGACCCCGACTGTACATACGTGTTGCTTGCTTAGACTTGAGAAAGAACATGGATACATTTGCAGAATAAAGCGACCGCTGCCGACCCCCTACTATTCTCCGATGCGGAGGTGCATAACCCGTCTTGCGGTCAACTTGCAATGGCGCGACCCGACAGGCGCATCAATCTAGCGGTCGCGAGGGCCATCCCCCCATTCCTATTATGTGTTTTTATATATGCATCTTACGCGGTCACCAAACCATTATGCAGTGAGTTTGTCCAGCGAGCGATATTTTGTTGGTTGGTGTCGGGTTTTGCTAAGCGTTTCTCCGAATCAGTTGACTACCTGATCCATCCCCTTTCCAAGTATGATCACGGCCGTCGAACGGGCGCGGGCGTCGCCATCCTCGTCATCTACTACATCCTCCTCCTAATCGTCCTGACCACCTATCTGCGACTCTTGCATACTGTGACCTGGAATGCCGGCCTGCTGCCGCGAAAGGCTACCCCGCCAGCAGACGACGCGCATGAACCACCCCACTCATCAGGTCGCCATCGTCGGAGAAGGAGGAGGCATCGACGGCACAGAAGTGCGGAGAAGACGAACACATTAGACAGAGATGTTGAGAGTGAAGCCGACTCAACTGTCGACGGGGACACCACGATTCCCTGGGACACAAATGGGTTGGAGAGCTTCTACACCAAAGACGTCTTCGTGTGCCAGCCAGATGGCCGGCCGTTATACTGCTCCACGTGTTGTCATTATAAGCCTGATCGGACGCATCATTGTCGGGAGGTCGACCAGTGCGTTCGCAAGATGGACCACTTCTGCCCTTGGTGAGGATTGCTGGAAAAGTTGAGAGTGTGGTTTTGGTGCTAACTAGTCGACAGGGTAGGAGGAGTGGTTTCCGAAACCTCCTTCAAGTTCTTCATTCAATTCGTGTTCTATACTATGCTCTATTGCATTTTTTGCTTGATAGTCTGTGCATTGTTTACTGCCGAAATAGAGCGCGAGGTACGGCCCCAGTCGAGCTTCATCCGAACCTACCACTAACTGATTATACTCCGGATAGACTGGAGGGGCTAATCCTCATTTGGCTGTTGGAATTGGATTGTGGGTTTCCATTACGCCTTTCGCGTACCTCAAAACACCACTAATGTACCATCTAGGAGCGGTCTATTTGGACTCTTCACTTTTGGAATGACCCTCAGCTCCTTACAGCTCGCCATGCTCAACCTCACAACGATCGAGAACATCAACCGTCGGTCGGCCGTCTGGACCTTGGCCATCCGCGTGCCGAATCACCTGCTCAGCAGACTGAACCCCGACTCCCGATGGGCTCCAACCTTCAACACCATCACCTATCCTTTACCCCCGATGCCCCTCACCCCAGAAGCCCAAAGAAACTACCAGCCGCCCGCGGGCGAGCAGCACATCTTCGCCATCCTCCAAACGCTCCCGGGCGAGAACCCCTTCGACCTCGGCAGCCCGTTTAGGAACCTCCAACAGGTGCTAGGCTATAAGGTCATCGACTGGTTCGTGCCGCTTAAGCAGAGTCCCTGCGCCGTGCGGACGGACTCCGACAGCTTTTTCGAGTTTGGCCCCGTGGTGTCAAGGCTTAAGCGAGAGGCCGGGCTCGAAAAGCCAGCTTTAGAGGAGGCTCGTCAATGACCGAGTGTGTTTGGAGCTCTCCAGTGGGGACGATAGTTTTGGTTTCAATAACACGTATTGCATGGAATTGGGATGCTTAATTTGGAGTCAGCCTGTGGCTGAGACTCTTATTCTTTCTCTTTAGGGTTATATATATTTTGTTTGGGTTCGGGTTGTCAGGAGCACCTGTCGGTTTGTTTGTGTATAGATGGTTATCGACCATTGGATTAATTCATAATGATCGACTTTCTGGAGCTGCTCTGTACATACAGTAATTGACGGCGTCTGCTCAGCAGTTCTGCTCATTGAAGGGCAAAGTAGAGCACTCAGTGCCAGTATCAAGTGGGCTTGAACAGGCACCTGCATGGGACGGGCACTGCAGATAACAGTACTGTACTGTACCTTCTCAATCAGGAAATGCCCCGCTTGACAGGAATTGCATCATCAACACCCAACTATGACCATTAACAACAAACCATCAACTTATATATGAACCTTATAATCCAATCATCCGCTCTACTCATAAACCCCCAAAACAAAAACCCAAAGATCATCATCAATAGCACCGCACCTGACACCAGAACCTCACCAACATAATCCCACCGAGCCACTCCAACTCACCCAAGACCCTCCCAAAATGGAACCACCAAAGCCCCTCCCTCTCCCCAAGACCATAACCTCAAGAATCATAAAAACCCGCTCCTTAAAAACCCACATTCTGGAAGCCGGCGCCCCAAATCCAACATCAAATCAAAAAACCCGCCCACTCATCCTCCTCCTCCACGGCTTCCCCGAACTCTCCTTCTCATGGCGAAGAGTCCTCCCACTCCTCGCCGAACAAGGCTACCACGCTGTCGCCCCCGACCAACGCGGGTTTGGGCGCACGACGGGCTGGGAGACAGCCACAGAAGACCTACACGCGTTCAGCGCGACGGCACTGGTGCGGGATATTGTGCTTCTGGTGTTTGCGCTGGGGTATACCTCTGTGCGATGCGTCGTGGGACATGATTGTGGGGCGGTGACGGCTGCGATGTGTGGGGTGGCGAGGCCGGATTTGTTTCGCTCGGTTGTGTTGCTCAGTCATCCTTTTGGGGGGATGCTGGGTTCCGGGGATGTTAGGGATGTCGGGGATGGGGATGGGGGTGCTGGGGCAGGGAAAGAAGACGTCCACTCGGCGCTGCGGGCGCGCGGCCGCAAGCACTACAAGTGGTACTATTCCACTCCCTCAGCGAGCGAGGATATGCTCCATGGCTCTGGTCCAGAGGGTGGTGGCGGGCTGCATGGGTTCCTGCGCGGATACTTCCATTTGAAGAGTGGGCGGTGGAGTGGGAATCGGCCGCGTGTGTTGGCGGGTTGGTGTGCCGACGAGCTCGTGCAGATGCCGTATTACTATGTTATGCCGGTCGACGCGACGATGCCGGAGGCGGTGGAGTTGCATATGCGTGAGGAAACGGAGGATGGGCTGCGTGCGTCGCGTGAGTGGCTGTCTGATGAGGAGCTTGCGGTATATGTGGAGGAGTTTCGTCGGACCGGGTTCCAGGGCGCCTTGAATTGGTACCGCGTGCGGACGGCTGAGGGTGGGAGGTATACGTGGGACACTGAGGTTTTCGCGGGTAGGAAGATCGATGTGCCTTGCTCGTTTGTGTCGGGGAAGCTTGATTGGGGCATTTATCAGGAGCCGGGGGCGCTGGAGAAGATGAAGGATGGGACGGTGTGTGGTGATTTTCGCGAGATGGTTCTGCTTGATGGTGTGGGACATTGGGCGCCGCAGGAGAGTCCGAAGGAGGTGGCGCAGGCTGTTTTGCGGCTGGTTGATAGTCTGTAATTATTTGATCAAGCCGGCGTGAAGTGAAGATAGCCGGTAGTTAGTATTATCTGAGAGGGTTCGGTCCCATGCTTGGAGCTACGGACCACGTGCGTCCTGCCGAGCCTTGGACACCGCACAAGCACCGAGTCGCACAAGTTCGGTGGTGAAGTTATTCAAGAATTGCATATGGATGATGACGCTCAGGGTAGGTGTTCGGATGGGGAACTTCTGCATCAGTTTGGGCACACCCCGTAGAGTGGTCATGAGGCGGGGCCCGAGAGGATTCTTCAGGACATTGCGGAATAGCGCCAGGACTGCAGTGACTGCATAGAATATGGCGACCCTATAGGGGACATCAGCATCCGTTTCCTTTCTCACACAGACACCGAACATAAGAACTCACCAGAAGCACTCCCCTGCGAGAACAGGCAATGCGGTCTCGAGGAACGAAAGCGTCGACTGATTGGCACCGTTGACCAGCATAGTACTGGAGACAATCTCCCTCGGCTGACCACCACGACACCTCTCAATAGCTTGGTGAATAATGGCTACGCAGTGATAGTAGGCAAGTCGCAACATGATCGCCTGTGTGTTCAACCCCGAACTGACGGGCGTTTCCTGGTTGAAAGACAAGGGGGGCCGGATATCCGGATGCAAGCTCAGCCTCCATTGTTCCAGTTCCTGGTCCAGACTCCGAATACTCGACAGGATGTCAGGAGCCGATTTCCTCGCGGTATTTGCCGAATAGAGAGCCTGGTAGACGTCCGATTTGATCATCGAGAGGCGCAGGTCGAAGGGGAAAAGAGGCACTGTGTCGTCGGTGTTTGATACTGTTTCCCGTTGCAGGTTGGCGTCTTGCATCTGCGCGTAATCCACGGGTAGAGTGAGATCACAGTGGGTATCATTGATGCACGGTGGCTGGCCGGTCCTCAGGCAAATGTCCTTGTCGAATGAGTAGCATAACCAGAACAGATCGCGCAGGTGATGTTCTGGTACACTTTTGTGATAATGGCTGTCAGACGGTGATGCTACGTGAGCACCAAGCTTGAATAGAAGGCGACTGGCTATGGAGACGGACACCGCTGCAGCTTGCAAGTCACCTAAGAAATATTGATGCTGAATCTGAGTGAATGGTCAGTGGGGATCGAGACGGGCGATAAGTGCGTCTCATGGAAGAAGAAAAAGCTCGCTTACAAGCATGATGATAGACTGCAGACCGCTGAGAGTCATCTCTTGAATCAGACTAGGCATGGAGTTCTGAGCGGCAAGGGCATAGGCCTCACAATCGTGGGCTTCGACCAGATTGTCATTGAGCCCGAACAGGAATACCACTGATAGCAACGCATAGACGCAGGATTTGGCACTCTCTGCACCAAAAGCATCCTCCGTTCCATAGGCAAGATCCAGGGTCTCTGTGAAGAGGGTCTTGCTTATCACGGGAAATACCCGACTCTGGAATGATGAACAGTACACGTCGACATACTTCTCAACCGTGGGTCGAGGCGGAAGTGCTGACGATGGAGGGTGTGACCTGAAGCCGTGGGCGGTGTTTGACCATGGAAGCTCAATTGCGTAGAGTTTGGCGTTGTCGACAGTTTCGCCGGTGCAGGCTTCAATCCAATTTCGTTCTTCCTCGGCTGTCATGTAGGTCCCATCAAGATACGCCATGGCCAAAGTGCCCCGTGCTGGCGTATCTGGGTTTTATTTAGCTTATAACTTAGGGTTCTGATCTCGGGGGTAGGGGACTACTGACTGCTATGAGCAGGGTGGATAAATATCGGCGGTGATTCTGCGACCTCCTCCGACTCGCGTGTGCTGCGAACACTTCTGGAGACAGATGAGACCATTGTGGAGATTGACGGAATTGCTCCTCAACATACCTCATATTCGTCCTAGGAACAAGCCTAGTGTATGTGCACGCAAGATTGTGGTGCAGGCACCAATTGCACTGCGGGGATTCTGCATCACATTTTATCTAAAGAAGCGTCAGACCCGAGAACAGTGATCGCTACACGAAGAGCATAGCAGCGGACAAATGCAAGCTCGTCACGGACGTTTGAGAAGAGTATTGATAAAGCGGACCTTTTTCTTGTAGCATGAATCGCATGCTCTGCGTCGGGCCACTTTAGATCGCGACGCAGTTGCTTTAGATCGAGCACTAGCCCGAGTGGGATTTCTCGCCATTTGCAAGAGGTCGAAAAATAACGGTAAGGTGTCACGCTGTGGACGAGACGAAGCTGATAGATGGATTCGTCGCGCGTTGTTGATACGAGTTGATAAAGACGGGTGAAATCCCGAAAATTCGGCTTCCCGCCTGCCACTTATCTAAGCCTGACTCAACCACTTTCACGACTTCAAGTTGTTCGATATTCTCGACTCCAGACAGCGCCATGGCCATATCTACATGAAGCTCAAGAATAAACTTGCAGACACCCGTATCTTGATAAGGAGATGCGCTTACTAATCAATTTGACCAGAATCACAAACCTCACCATCTAGGGATGTGCTTTACTAGGATATGCCTCTCGAAGTAATAATTGCCGGTAATCATACATCAAGTTGACTTTCGACCTAGTCGCAGACGCGTACTAAAACAATATCGTAGAATACAGAACGTACATCTCAATCTCGATAAAAATACACTAGGCGCCAACAGGCGCCTTCACAATCCCGTAATTTCAAGAAGCCACCTTTCCTCAGCCAGACCTCGCACTTAGACACCGAACCGAAACTCCCGGACCTTCTTCTGGTAGTAGAACGAAGCCAACAGACCGGTGACACCGAGAACCAGGGGCATCGGGGCCTTGGCCCGAGTCTTGATGATCCGAGGGATCGCAGAACCCAGCAGGACGATGCTGTTTCCCAGGGCAAGCTCCGTGCCGTAGTCCTTATTTTCCTTGATCAGATAGCCTGGGAGTAGAGTCAGTCCTAGCCCTGGGGAAATCCATTGCGGCGTTTTCTTGCTTACTTACCTGAGAATCCGTAAGATAGACCCAGACCAACACCGGCGATCAGGGAAGGAGTAGAGCCTGTGCGCATGTATCCTGCGATACCTCCGACGGGTACTTTTTGGGGAGTATTAGTAGGCGGATACACCTATTGTAGACATCCCTGTTGAGCCTAGGTGGAGTGCTTACGGAGAGCAGCGAGCGTGAAAGAGGGGTGTTCAGCCATGTTGACGAATGGTTCGAGATGAAGAAGGTATAGTGAGGTAGAGCGCGCAAATGCTGGTTTGTTGACGGTGAAAGGATTGTTCATCCATCCATTTAAGCATCATGCGATTCCAGTTTATCATTCAGGTTAGTCCGGAGTTCCGGTAGACTAGCCCCAGTTGGTTAGTCTGTGTGGAGAGTGAAGGTGAAGGCTCCGATTACTAAGCGGTCAGACCTCAAGAAATTCTGGAGTAGGCAATAACTTAATATATCTTTAAAAGAAATCTAACATATTAGCTCAAAG
Source organism: Aspergillus homomorphus CBS 101889 (assembly GCF_003184865.1). NCBI lineage: Eukaryota > Fungi > Ascomycota > Eurotiomycetes > Eurotiales > Aspergillaceae > Aspergillus > Aspergillus homomorphus. The sequence goes on along the minus strand of NW_020291932.1, from coordinate 175,940 downwards.
GCACCAAGAGAGCTTCTTTACCACCACGGCCTGTACCATCAGTTCGCAGGTGAGCCTTCGAGCTTCTAGAAGATGGACCCAGAGGGCCGGCGGGGTGCGTCCACTGCGTCTCATGCGAGCAATCAGCGATAACGAGAACAATGGAAAAGTTATTTGGGCTTTATCTCTAATCTATCTGGAACCCAAATAGGGACCAGTGGGTGAAGCTCCAACTAACTGCAAGGTCCCATCGGAGAGCATGACGACCCGCGGGGAAAGAATAAACCCGAGATCAATGCGGCATGGCAAACCAGCACAGGCATCTACCAGTCACCGAAAGAAAGTCAATTAAGCATAAAACATATGAATAGATCCCGATCTCAACCCTTAATCAAGCCAATGACTTTTCAATCTGAGTAGATTACAGGAACACTGAACTTCAGCTCCAAGCAAGCAAGCACAAGGGAACTTTATACTCGTACACCCCCACCAACCCAGTCAATCACAATCACAATCACAATCACAATCACCCCCACATCCCGCCCCGCACCGCAAGCGCATCTCCAATTTTTTTCCCAGCCAGCAAATCCTCCTCCCCCAAATCCAATCCAATCCCAAATCCCAAGACAAGACAAAAGAAAAAAATGCCACACACGAACCGCAAAAAGAAACCCCCAAGCTCCAGCGCAAGCAAACGCACCCAAATCACCGACGAAACCGGCTGGACGCACGTCACAACAACCGGCAACGCGCACCGAGCACGCCGCCAACACCACCCACCACAACCCTCCGATACCCCTACCCCTCCACCCAAGATCAACAACAACAGCAACAGCAACAGCAACAACACCAAAAACACGGAAATCCCAAACCCAAACCCCCTCCTCCAACCCGCCGAAGCCCCCAAATCACTGACCCTACCCGCCCTGCAAACGCAATACCGCGCCCATTTCGAGAAATGGATTGCTTCGGAGACGGCCGCGACGTTGAGGGGGACGGTTCGAAGGGAGGTAGCACAACAGCGTGAAGGACAACCAGATACTACATCCTCCTCGGGATCAACATTATCACACAGACAGGGAACCCCAAGAATCACAAATATAATCTGCATCGGCCTGGGTAGTCCGAGCGGATTCCTCCGCGGAGGATGGGTGGATCGTCGGAGTGTCTCGCTGTATCAGCTGTGCGCGCTGATGAGTGTGGTTGAGTGTTTTGGTATTTATCCTGTTTCCTTTTCATCGTGAATCCTATTCCTCTGGATATACTATCGTGGGAGTGACCCCTGGTCATTTAGGTCGCTGGAGCCTCCCCTCCCCCGCTGCACCCCCCCCTGGCCCCTCCCATATCAGACTAATTTCTATCCATCCAAGGACACCCCCTCGCAAGAGAGAATTGAAAAGAATAGAAAGGGAGACTAACAAACCACCACATCTACAGCCCCAAACACCACAGCCCAAGACGCCACCACAACGACCCCAACCCCCACACAAAAACCAGAACAAGAACATGAACCAATCCCCGGAAAAGCACCCCTTCCAATCTACGCCCAAGACCCCGTCTTCAACGAGCTCGACCGCTCCCTCCTAACAACACTCGGAATCACCGTCGTAGAGCACCCAACGGGATTCGAGAAAGTGGAGGCCGGCGGATCGCTCCTGTTCTGTCCGGGAGCAGAGAAGACGCATCTCGAGTTGTTGCTGGCGCAGAAGCCGGCGTGCGTGGTGGGGGGACCCTTGGAGGAGACAATGGAGTCTTCTTCTTCTGGGGACATTGCTCGGTTTGTGACAGCCACCGAGTCGGTGCGGTTACCGAGGTTTGAGGAGATGAAGGAGGCGTTTTGGGGGATGAGGGTTTATTATCCCCGGACTGATGATCATGATCATGGAGTTGAGGAGTGACTGAGTCAGTGGGGTTGGGCGACAGGGTCGCGACTCGAACATACAGTATACCTCCTAAGAATACAGCGAGGCCCAGCTGACTCCAGCATCGCATATAGATGATATTTGCAAGTATTCTTCGATGGCTTAAGACCATCATCACTATCAACAAATTATATACAGACACTCTCAATAACGCCCCCAGCATAACATGGAGCAACATGCCAGTCCGACCTATCCTCGACAGCCAAAGACAGCACAGACACCCTCACATCGGTCCAACAAGATAATCAGGGAACAAACACCGCAAAAAGATCAAAACAAGCCATAATCCGTGTATCGTCAAACAAGGTGTATGTCGGAGATTCATGTATACATCGAAAAGTCCGTGACGCTTGTCAGGACTTACTAGACAGTAAAAGGTGAAGGGCGTGGCTCTTATGCAGCGGTTTTGCCGCCACAGTCGGGAATTTCCAGGCCCGGTTTCAACTTGCGAGCCGAATCCATGAGCCCCCATTTGTCCTCCCACTCTTCGCCTGGCGTGTTGTACTGAACCTTCCAAGGCTCATCGAAGGCCTCGAACCTGTAATCCATTAGACACGATGCCAAATGAGCCAGACGCCAGACCTACCAGAAATACTCAGTCCCATTCGCCAGAGCCTGACATACCCAGTCCGCCAAGAACTGATTCATCTCGTCGATGCCTGCTACCGCACCCTGCGTGTCGCTCTGACAGTTGTCGCCATCTCCACAATCATTTCCTCCGCCACTAGGCCAACCCACCTCAGATATGATCTGTTGCTTGTTGGTGCCTGCCGTCAGCGGAGCATCGTGGTTTTGCCAGAAACTCCACGTCCAGCTGGCGGCCTCGGAGATCTGGACACCACCGAAGAACGGATGGATGTTGGACATGACGAAATCCGCGGCGTCGACCAACTCCGTGTTCCAGTTGTCGCCTAGGTCCGACGTTCCCACCGGCAGATCGATACTATGTTGCTTGAAGTGGTCCTTAACGTCGGTCATGTAGCTGATTAATGTCTTCTGGGCAGTGGCAATGTCCGGACCTGCTCGATAGAGAGCCTCGTTACCGATGATAGCGCCTTTGAAAATAGACGTGTTGTTTGAGTTGTCGATGATGTCGTACAGCCGATTGACTTGGCGCTCGCTGGTTGTTTGGTTGCTGTCGATCCACACTCCCAGCCAAAGCTTCATGTTGGTTAACTCCAGGCGGTCGATAGCAGTCAGGACCATTTCCGTCTGGTTGCAATCTGTGCCATATAATCGGATCGTGTTGGTCAATTGCGAGAGTACTGCGAGATCACGTGTGACATTGTTCTGGGAAGGAGGGTACTTCAAGCAGAGCGGGTACTGCACTCCCCATGGCGTATAATCCATTCCCGGAAAGACCTTGTGCAAATTTTTGTTATTCATTAGAGCCTTGATCTCCGAAGAATCCTTGTTAAGGAGACCATCAGGCGAGTCCGACGAATCGTCCGAGGAACTGCCTGAGCCGTCAGCAGAAGCCGAAGCCGAAGTCTCGCTATCGCGATGGCCCAGTGTGCCGCCAACCGCTCCCCCGACAATGGCACCCACAATGATGAACGCGAGAACGAGTCCCACAATCCATGCGCGCTTGCGTCGGCTCGCTCCTGCTATCGAGCCGGCTCTCTGTCCCTTTTCGGCTGCTTCCAAACCTGGGCCAGGGACCGGTCCATACGCTGGACTAGCTTTTTTGTTCCCCCCAAACAACCCCCGTAAACCACCGATGACCCCACCTGCAGCGGCACCACCGACAGCAGAAGCCCCTGCTGCTCCGTTAAAGCTGTGATCACTCGACGGCGGTACTCCCTTCGGCGCAACATTGACAAACCCATCGTCCCCATCGTCCGCGATCTCATCGGGATTAAACGTGAGCGGGTAATTTTGCGTCGAATACACCGACTGTCGTTGGTACGGTCCCTCACTGAATGCGCCCACGCCTTGATAGGGACTATCCTGGAAACTGTTTTGGGACGGAGTGGTCCCCGGGGTTGACTGCCCGACGGCGGCACCGGCGGCGCCCAGGGCGACATTCGAGCCATAGGAGTCACGCGGCCGCGGGGTTTCCGAGCTGGCGTAGACGGTTCCCTTGGCATGGGGCGGTGGTGCAGGGACGTAGGGGTTCTCGGCGCCGGTGGTGTGATAGTCTCGTTCTGCGGGGATATTGTACAATGGCCCGGCTGTTTCCCTGAAAGCGTCAACTCCACTCTGGCGGTCATGGGTATTGGCAACGCCAAGGGCGATACCACTGATGCCTCCCCCCACGGTCGACGGCCCCATATTGTCCATCCCTGGCGTTGCGGTGAATTGAGTGCGCGTGTGCTCCAAGCTCCGACCTTCCGGCACCGTCTCCAGGACCCCGTCATGGTACGACTGGCTGTATCTTTGGTTCAAGGCGGCGGTCCGGTTTACGTCCGTGTCGCTGTAGTCCCTGCTATCCATGAGACGCCCCTCTTCTGGCGGTGGACCTTGCCGCGAATCTGCGAGTACCGACCCGTCATCGCCCTCGCTGTAACTAAATACCCGGTTCAGACCGGACATGGTTGTGAAAGAAACGACTGGTCACGCCAAGATGGCGCTGGATGTCTTCCTAGGGAATGAGACCGAAAAACCTAGATAAGATAAAGATAGATGCAGGAGATGCCAGAGATATATGGGGGAACAAAGGACCGCAGCTCTAAACAAGGCAATGCGGGAGGCACGGTTTGGCGGGAGTCCTGGAAATAGCAGCAGGATCAGGCAGGAACGAGGGAGCAGGAGGATGGGAGGAAGTCAATCTTGAAAGCGAGGCAGCGACTGAAACGAGAACCGTTGCGACGGGTGAGTGGGAACCACGGTTCTGGCTCGCAAGTGACCTCGGGAGAGTGCTAGGAACAGTGGTGGTGACAAACAGTGGAAGGTGGCAGTGATACGATTTCATGAAACCTAAATGGCAATTAACGGTCAGTTGGGGAGGAGGAACTGTAAGCATGCATACGAAAGCGTATCTAGTAGCGAGGAATGGAAGGCGGGATGTCTCAGATGGATGAGGTGAGGGGGAGGGGGAAGAAGAGACAGCGGATGGGGAATACTCCACTTACCAATGTGAATGTGAAAGACATTGGAAGGGATGGATGAAACTGGCGGAACCAAGCCGGAAAGAAGAAGTAAAAGAAGAAGCATGCGTCTTCCCTGGACGAAAGACAACAAGAGAAAACAACGATGCATGCGGTAATGGGGAGGAAGCATAATAATAGAACTGAAGTGGTGGGCGGCTGGTGACCCCGACAACGTTGGTTGCAAGCGGCCGTCCAGAAGAACTCCAGGGTCCATGGGTGGCCCCCACCCTGGCCGAATCAGGTTTAGTTGAGTTTCCCCAGGGTCTGTCCGTGAGTCCGTCTGTCACTAGTCCCGATCGAGCATTCCTGATTGCGGCCACTCTCTTCAATCCTGATCACACAATCTATCAATCACCTTATGCTACTACTGGTATCTTGCTCACTAGCAGACATGAAGTTTCTCCCTTAGTCTTTGAGTCTCTGAAGGAGCCTGTCCTATTCCATGCAATACGTACAAATGTAGAACCAACCCCCAAAACATGGCCTTGTCAGCAACCCAGCAAGCGGCCCGACTTGTCTCAGACCTGCCCAGGAAACTTGAACACACACTCTCCTCGGAATGACAATAGTGCAACAACACGCAGAATCATGCATTGGCACAACAGAGTACTCAATCAAGTACAATGGCGCCCTACCTTCCTCCAGCGCAGTGGGCGAATCGTACATACAGGATACATGCGAAACATAGTCCACAGGAAACAGCCACGCTCTCAGAACCCTCGTTCCAAAAACCAACCCCGGGGTCATAAATGTCGTCTCGGTTGCTCGTGCAGCGCCTGCGCGTCCAGGGTGGCCCGTAACCTCATCATCAATCGTCGCAGTTGGAATATAAATGCAAATCATCTCGAATATACTTAGACACACAGAAAGAAGTCCCGCCCATTACCTGTTTCAACACCAGATCTCACGAGAACCGCCAGACTTTTGCCCTACCGTCATGTCCTCATTCCAGCCCAATATCTACAACATGGGGCACATCATGATGACCCGCGGTGGAGAGCTCATTCATAGATGTCTCCAACAACAAAAACACAAAAGAAAGGTATGAAGAGAAAGATGGCACACGCGCCGGGAGGGACCAGTAAAGGCGTCATGTCACATAAGAAAGGGCGTGGATGAAGGGAGAGAAAAGGAAATTCGTAACGGGGAGGCCGCTGAGAACAGAGACCTCGTTGTTGTTCGATGGTTGAACCATGTCGAACATTCAAGCTTCAACTTCTTCGGCACTACGCCGGGCGGCGGATAGAGTATGGGCCGTAGCATCGCGGGCTGGGGTAACTCTTCGTTTGCGCTCGAGAAAGCGTCGTTTGCCCGCCCGCGTCTCAAAGTGCTGCGGGATCGCCGAGGGTTCTTGGCCCTCCGCCAACATCGCGGCGCGCATCTTGTTGCGGTATGCATCCACTATCAACCCAAACAGCGTTAGCACTTGCATGAATACGGTCATTCAACAACAGGGTGACGTCTGGGGGCGATGGCGCCTCATCAACAGGGTCGAACGTCGCAGGAGAGACACGTACGGGACCGCTGCAGAAACATCATCCGTCCTGCGAAGACTCGGCTCTGGCTCCAGCTTATTCGGTAGGCCAGGTCATTGAGGAGCACCTCCTTCCGTCGTCGACCTCGGGACAGCCGAGGTACCGCGACATCGGTCTCACCGTCGATCTGAGGAACGGGAACCATCACTCTTCCCGCGGTCGGCATTTCGTCATCTTCGTCATCCAGCTCGGAGCGGTCCTTGATGAATCGGTTGCCAGGCACAACCGAAGCGCGAGGACTTCGCATCTGAACAGGAAAATAGGTCCGGGGAAACACTGAATTCGTCCTCCGATAGGAGTCAGGAATCTCATCCATGTCGACCAAGTCCAAGGAAACTTTGACCCGAACGCGGGCACCCCGCTGGGTGTCGTCCACGAGTATGAACTTGCGAGGTTTGCCCCCGGGAGGAGTGCCAAAGAGGGCATCATTGCTGGGGTTTTGCTCATCCTCCTCGTCCTCCAACTCTTCCACACGGCTAGCAGTGGCCACAGTCGGGGGTCGCCCCAGGGACCCTATGCCACTCTCCCGTAGCAACGGTGGTATCGAGGGGCCTCGCGGTCCGCCGCCAATACTCCCCGCTGTCGGGTAGGAGTGAAACCCATGGAACACCTGAGCGCTGCGAAGATCGGTCGGAGACTGGCTAGGCGGCCCATGGTCTGAGATAGGTGGACGGTGGAGCCCGTTCGGAAATCCAGGGGGACCTAATCAGGACAGTATGGCAATTATGAAATTAGCCTACGCAAGCATGCAGCGTGCTGTGAATGAGGAGAAAGCAAAACAGATTCAGTGGGCCTGGAACACACACACATATACAGACAGACAGACAGACAAGGCAAATTGGGTATGAAGAATGACAAGAGCCGAAAATAAGCAGCACATAGAAATACATAGGATACAAAATGCATTATTTAGGGAGGACCCGTCTTCGGCCAAGTCGTGGTAATCCTGTCCAGTAGACTCGACGCGAGGTTGCATAACGCAACAAGATAAGAGAAGGAGACTGCTATCGGCCTCGGAACAGAGGTGCGGAAAGAAGTACTTCATACGTGGTGGTGGTACATACCGCTGACTTCCTCGTGGCCTGCACCTCCATCGGGCTGGGCATGGTGATGATGTAGCTGCGGGGGCCCCATGGTTAAAGGTCCCAGGCTTGGGCGTGGAGCCGGGGCAGCCATGCTGGCGGCTGGGATACCCGGAGCAACTGGCGTCGAGGGTGCCATGTGTGGGGGCGGCTGTGCTGGGTGCCCCTGTCTTCTGTTCATCTTAGCCATCCTTCGGACACGGCGACTTCGAAGCCGTGGATCTTGGTTGCTATTCCTCCAGCTGTCCACGGCTCGTTGGATCAAACCGCGCTTGCACCTTAATGCAGGGTTAAGCTCGGCCAAAGCCCAGCCAACGGCATTGCATTCTGTCTCGTACACCAAACGATTTCCTCGATACTGATCCTTGCTGCAGCATGCGCGAGGATACACACAATTTTCGGTCTTGAATTCCTGGCTTAGGTTGTCCACGCTCACCGATTCCACGTCGCAGCGGATAGTATATTCCATCTTCACCCGATCCCGAGAATACTCGAAAGCAATCCACTGGACTCCATTGCTATCCTGTCTAACAACGAGAGGAGTTGTCGCAGGGATTGGACCCGGTGCTGCACTGGAGCTTGCCCCTACGTTTGAGCTCGGGTGATGAACGGCGCTAGCTGAAATTGGTGCAGCAGTTGTAGCGGGGTGCGGTGGGTTCAACATCGTTCTCTGAGGAGGGGTCGGTTGCTGGACTGCTGTGGTGGGGCTGCTGGCGATTGCACCGCTTGGGGTTTGGGTGGAATGGTGAGGCAACTGTGCGGTGCTGGTTTGGTGTGGCATCATCAATGACTGGGTTGTGAGTGGATGCTGCTGAGGCGATGCATTGGGACCGTAAGGTGAGGGCTGAACTGGGTTCATCGGCGAATAGGGTTGATAACCGTAGATCTGAGACGTCATCTGCGGCGATTGCGTGTAGATGTTCCTGCTATGCGGCTCGTGGGTCTGCGACGCTACCGATGCCGGTGAACTGGATTGAGGGGTGTGATAGATCGGAGGATATGGCCTCTGCATTTGCGCGGCGGTCGCCATGATTTCGGGGGGTCCTATATCGAAGATCAGTCGTCACTTCTGAAAATGTAGTCAAAAGCTAACGCTGTACACTCACCGCTCGAGGGGTACTGACTCGGTGCACTGGCTGTCGTATAAGAATGTGGCGTGTAATACGATTGTTCCTGGGTGTGCGCGTAGGGATGATGCAGAACACCGTTCGATAATGTGTGAGAAGTGTAAGACGCGGAAGGCAAGGTAGTCGGTGGCTGGTGGGGAGAACCCGGGTGTTTTGGAGGTTGTATGAGGGTTGTGGGTCTGGGATGCTGAAGATGGGGGTGTTGCGTGCCTTGATGTCGAAGCTTGAAGGGAGCAACTTGTTAGCCTAAACACTAATCAATGGCGTGGACGATATTGTCCCAGCGTAAAGAGTTTTGATGCGTCAGGAGCAAAAAAAAAAAACGTCATTATCAGAGATCACCCCCTGCCCAGTGCAAATCTAGGGGACGTAAAGTAAGAAAACCGTGTATAGAAACAAGAACCCAGTTCAGGAACTTTGAAGAATTGTGGGAGAGATAAGGGCAGCATCTAAGGAAAGAGCCAAGCTCTGTGTCCCTCAAGCAATGAGGACAAGTCCATAACTTTCCCGCCATGGACTACAATCATATCCCAAGAGCACCAAACTGGTCCAATACACTGGTTGCATTTTCCTTGCCTCCGTAAGCACATCGGTCTCTTGGTCACTGGCAGGCACATAAAGATGCCCCTCGAGCCATTCCGCATAGCAGAAAGACAGAATTGCACCCAGTGTGACATCGGGAAGCATCTCGGGATCTTCAATGGGAATTCAGGCAGGCGGGGGACTTCAGCTTTGGCCATCTGCGGCTTCACCAAGAACTCTCCAGAAGCCACGCATGCATGGGCGTCAATAACATACTCCAGAAAGCTTTTGTGATGCAGCCTAGAACCATTGGCATGTGGAGTAAAGGATTGAGGCTGCGAAAGATTTGGAGCTTTTGCCACGATGGAGTGGCCAGTCGCGATCAACGCACAACAGAATTCATCAGGCTTTGGCCGACAACAATTTTTGCTTCTTGTCGTGAGAGGGATTGTGAGACACAATGACAAGTCTGCTTGTCGGGCTATGGTCGGGGTTGATATTGCCAGTTTCGACCAGGTGCCTCCTAGGAGGAATCATGTGCGCAAGACTGGGTTGCCCTTGAAAAAAGGCCAAGCCACAAAGCTATAAGAGGACCGCGATGACAAGGGAAGATATGGAACAAGTAAAACACAGAAACATGACAGAGCAAGGGAGAATCAATTCACAGTATAAGGCAATGAACGAAGAGATAGAGAGTGCACTCACGGGATCCTCTGCAGGCTCGTCTTTGAATTTAGGTGCGGGAGGATGAGCCAGGTCAGTCTGAACCATGCCGGTCATGACTGACCTCAAATGGCCTCAGGAGTAGATGTCTTCCTTGTCTGGGCGTTCGGGTGCTGAGTCGTCGCAGGCAGTTCCTTTCCTTTGTTGATTTCCTTCTTGTATTGACTTTTTCGTTCTTGCTTTGTATTTCTTGTAATAGTAAAGAATGATATAGAGAAAATAGAAGTCAAGAAGACATCGAACAAGGTTTTATTTTTCCACGTCGAGTTCCGATGGGAGGATGAAGGAAGTAAATGAATGGAGAGAGGGAGGGAAAGGAAGGGAACGAGCACCACAACGGTTTGCGGGAAGGATATCTTGACTAGGAAAAGACGAACAGGTAAAAACCACCAAAGTTAAAGAGAGGCTGAAGGGTAAGGCAAGTAACGGTAGTGGCTCGATGGTCTGTGTGGCTCTGGACTGGGGGGGAGGGAGGGGAAGGGAAGTGAAGGGGAGGGGGGTGGGTAAATTGTCAGTGGGAAGATGAGAAAGCAAAGGCCTGGGCTGAGTTTAACGGTGCGATGCGAGTGCGAGTGTAATGTGGAGGGTCCAGGGTCGTTTATTTAGCTGCGCAAGAGACCCATCCTTCAGCACCACAGCTAGGAGGTTCCCAATCAACAACTTTCCCGCAATAGGAATGGAATACAAACTAAGATCTTTGGGAAAAGAGAAAACAAAGATGAAGGGAGAGGGGGAGGGGAGAAGAGGGGACGTTTGAGGAAAAAGAAAAAAAAAAAGGAAATAAGAAGATTGAAGAAAAATAAACGATCAAAATAATACCCTGCGACATTAAAATTAAAAACAGAAAAAGGGCAATCAAAAACAGCAGCGATGGAGGGCAGGACAGCGTTAGAGGGATTTGGTGGTTAGTGGAGATATCAGAGCGAGCTTGTTACTAGCGGGAAGGTGGTGTAATATTGACCAGGATGGACGCAGGACAGATTGGCCACAAGCAATTGCGACAATCGCAAGTATGAGATAGAATTTCTACCAGGCCAGCATCAACGAACGAGTTAAATTCTGGTCGTGGCAGATAACATCGATCTTCAAACGCCTTCAAGGCATAGCACACAACCTGCAGCGACACTAACGGAATCACAGGAAGAAAAAGGATCGGACCAGTGCACTGTATGGGAAAAGCAAGAAAAAGAGAGGGGCAGAAGGGAAAGAAAGAAGGAAAACCTTTTCCAGTTAAGACAGGCTGTTGGACTTGCACTTAGTCCTCGAACAACCTTTTTGGGGTTCGATGTTTGTTTGATAGGAAAAGTAATCCTATTGAAGTGGGTAGGCGGATGGCGTGATGGGGATGCAAAGGAGGAACTCCTGCAACTGTACTTGACACTGGGCAAATAGCGCAGAATCTAAAGAAGCATTGAACTCGAATACGGAAAAAGGTCGAACAAAGACGGAACAAAGGACCAGCAAGGCCCAGCAATGAAGAAATCGGCATCCGATGCAAAACCCGAAATGATCGCAGATTTCAATGCATTTGAATCCTCTAGAGCCCTTTCGACTAGGACAAGAACAGTCCAAGAGAAGACCGGATGTATGAGCCGCTCAGAGAACGTTACCGTTTACCCTAGATTATTTGTTTGTTGGATAGTCGAGTATTGATTGAGTGTGCCAACGACAATTCCTACGTAAGTATAAACTAACTATGGGCTGGCAATTAAACCTGTGCCGACAGAAAAGTCCCCTCGAACCGATGATACAGACTTAAATGCTTACTGCAATCTAGTCAGGTCTGGAATTGCTTGTCATTCTGGTCCTCCTTAAATGAGCTCTGTCAGAGAACCTGCAGCTAAGTGAGTAAGAACTGTCTATTATTATTCCCACGCCGCAGACACGCATGGGGAGGGGCCATGGGAGTAAGGTTCGGTGGGTGTGGGTCTGTCTAGAGGGTGAGTATCGTTGTGTCTGTGATAGATCGTGCTGGCCAAACAACCTATCTATCATTCGATTTTCATCGAGGATTCAATCTGTTTCGTTCAGTGTTGCCTCCATCTTTCCGATTCGGGATTGTACTGTAGGTCAGTCAACTTTGACCAGAGCCGGAGGATTCCTCCCAGGAGAACCCAGAGAAGATGGGTTGAAAAATCCCCCATTGGCATGTTTGGGCTGCGATCCCCACCTCAGGTAAGGTAGTCATTTAGGTTTGCGATGGAGGCAAGAATTGGCTGGTCTGGAATGAACAACGATGGGAAGAAGATTGGCGGCGGGAGGATTAGGCACGATACAGTAGCCGTTGATTTTGGTTTTAGTCTGGTAAATGCTAGGTACTGTACAGTCAGTACAGCACACCTGCCATATTGTACAGAGTACCATTTTCCATTCATCCTTCTTTTTCCTTGTCTATCAGGACTTCAGAAAAGCCTGGTCAAAAGTCTATAGCGCAGCACCAGTGGGGCCTCAGGTCAGAGACTTATGTCTTACGCACCTGGACAGTCCAGGGGAAAGCCGAATTGCAGTTGATAGACACCGGCAATATTCCTTGAGGAGTGGCCAGGCCAGTGCCCTGACAGCCTGCCTCCACTTTGTTGCCTCGATGCCTCGATGAGATCGTCCAGATATGTACGGAGGGAATTGCACAGTAGCTGCTTGGTGGTGGTTGGGGGGGTGGTTAAAAATGGCCTACTTCCTGGACTAAAATAAGAGAATCACACCTGCATCAGCAGTTCGATTTTAATCCCTCAGAACTGATTGATTGATTGTCTTAGCCCCATCACTTCTTTGCTTCCTCTGATTCTTGATTTTTGATTTCTTGATTTCTGAGCTTTCTGATTTTCTTTTATTTATTAATTTATTTTTTCTTGACTAACAATCTTTACGGCCTCGTTCGGTTCACGGGACAGCCAGGCCAGAGACAGAAATACCGCCATACGCGACCCGCCACGATCTGGTTACACTCCGGTAAGAAAACTGCCGATCTGACTTGCTGCTGTCAGCCTTGTGCTCACTTCAAGTTCCCTCCAAGCGCCACACCACCACATCTTTCAATCCCACCCACTCCTTACTAGTAGCCTTCTTCCATCCATCAGTCAAGATCATCTAACCCTCCACAGAAGGGGATACGGACCAGATCCCGTTGAGTTCAGGCCTAGGATGAAACTGCTTAATGTATTGCGAATGAATGCCGTCATCGCTCACAGTATCACTTAACCACCAAGTCATTTACAGAAAAATCAGACAGCCTCCAGGTTCACCCTCCACCGGTGAGCAGGTCAAATGAACTTGATTCATTCTCTCATACCACTTTCATAAGTCTAAAGACTACTTCATCAATCATCACTTCCTCGCTGCCGCCGCGATCGCTTCCCGAGAGGGCCAGCAAGGTGATTGACTGTGTAACCCCAGCCCAGAGACTGAAAAGCGGCTGATCAATCATTGCCATTTCGGTGGGCTCCTGATCCTGCCGCTGCCCGGCAGCTAGCTTTCTGCATCATGCCTTAACTTCTGCTTACCTAGTCAATAATTCGAGGGAAGAGGTGAACCTTCCCGGAAAGGATCGAGTCCTTCTCGAAGCCAAGACTTGTTCACATCTAATTAAAGAGGGATGGGCTTATAGGATCACACGGGTCAGTCATCAACTGTCTAGATCTACCCACTCACCAGATTCCCGTCAATCGCCCCAGACGCCCTTTACAGATGTGAAAGTTGGCCCTGACGCCCTGTCAAAGACTGTGGCTTGGCTCCACCGGGCTTCCGCACAATCAGACTATAGCTTCATCGGAAGTGGGGCTTGGCGTGGGTCAGGGGAGAAAGGGCATGCTTTGAAGCCCAGGTCGAACGCTTCTACGGCCCCTACCGATGGTCGAGTGCTTCTCAATGATAAACTGAAACGAAGCAGTGGGGCGGGGAAGACTTAACTGGCTTTCTCTGGTTGTCGATGCTCTGCTTTGCCCCTTTGAGCCAAGCCAGGCTCCGTAGGAACATTCCTCGTGCATCGATTCCACTTAAGCCTGTCGGTACATATGTATGTCAGGGCTCGTCATAACTAACCTTTTGTCTCGGATGATAAGCCAACCGCTGTTCAACCCATGCTGTGCTCTTCGACCAGCCATTCACAACATATGCGCCACGCACTCAGTGGGTGAGCATCGCTTGTACTATGCTACGCATATGGATTTCCTTTTGTCCGATGGCTTGAGATCGTTGTCGCGAACTACACCTTAAATGGTTTGTATGCAGGACTAGCTCTTTCTGTTCGAGTGCCTCACCAGGTCCGCGCAGTTGTTGTTGATTGACTGGGGCCGTGGAGCATCCCCAGTGTCAGTGCTCATCTGGAGACTACAATATCACAGACTCACAGACAGTTCTTCTCTAGGTGAGAGAGATATCAGACAGAGAGAAGCTGAAAGTAGTAGGTGTTTTCTACAGCGCTAGTAGACTCGTTGTGATCGAGGCATTCTGTTTTCCGCATGACTGGCTCCCGAATTTGAGAGGTCGAGTCTCCGAAAGTATCACATCCTCAGGGAGGCCATGTGTATGGCATGCTCGCGGGCGGGTGGAGTTCTTAGCCTGAACGCAAACGCAAGCAACGGTGTCAGACTTTGTTGAGATTGCCATTGGCATGCCAGACTGTGATCGATGCAGGGTGTTTGAGACGGCGTCCAAAGTGCCATGGCTTGCCCCGGTCGCTTGCCGCCCCCGGCCGGTTTCTTGATTCTTCACTATTAGCTAGTATAGCTCTAGCTTCCCTCCAGCTTTCTTCTTTCCCACCTCCCTCTTGATAATTGTTTCTTCCGGCAGATACATCACACCAAGCATCATTGGTTCAGAAGAGCTCTTTTCTGTCTTTTCGCTTCCCCTGAGTCATTATCTACGCTATATCGAAAAACCTGAAAGCCCAGACTCGCCGCAAAAGAGCATCAGAAGAGGGGCAACCATGAACAGAAGCTTTGGTGCACAAATGCTTTAGGGGACACGGAACCGAGGTCATGTCGGAACCATATGTTACAGAACGAATACAGTCTGTATACAGTACCGCTCCGCGAGACATACAGCCCCCGAGAGATACGCCAGTCAGTGCTGCTGCTGTTTTACTTTATCTTTCAGCCCTTCTCCCGCCCCTTTTGATTATCATCCGATCTTATAGATGGCCCTCTGTCCCGACTCTTCCCTGGTTCGTTGTCTGCCGGGATGACTATATTCGCAGCCCTTTACATCTCTACTCAGGCCAAAGGCGAGAAAAGTGACCTGCTCAACCCCGTACGGAAGATTGCGGAGAGGCCGTGTCCCCAAACGATCAGGCGTGTCGATTACATTGGTGGAAATTAGCAGTGGTTGGTGGCCGGCCCAGCGCGCGGACTACCAGTACCGACTAGTTGCTGGCGGTTAGTCGCTAGCATGATATTTATGGGACCAGGTGAGGTGCCCTTCGGTCGAAGTTTGCTGGACTAAGTGGATATGGAGGCCAGGCATCGATAGGTAACTGCAGCTGTCTGTCAAGGAGGAGACGGACACCCTATGCGATGCCGTTTAGCTTTTCGCCAATGATCCATACGGTACAGCGGTCGGCCTGCGAACGAACTGAACTTTACCTTGAACTATCGTTTGACTTACCTGATCAAATGCTCGGGATTCCTTAGCGTGACCGCCTGTCGCGTGCGAATAAACAAACCTGGTTTTTCTTAGCCAGTCCTGCCTCCAGGAGACTGGCGTCGACTTGTTAGAGGTTACGAGATTGAGTGGCTAGGGAGGTTTCAAACAACTGAAACTAACACCTACGCATAAAGTGACAGGGGAAAGCGGAGCAGCAACGACATCAAGCTCGCTAGAGCAGAGACCAGGAGCCACTCTTCTGAACCAAACGACGGGGGGCTCTGCTTCCGCTTCCGGCGAGGTGTCCAAACTCCAAGCCAGCAGAAAACCCCTGGGCGGATCAGCCGAACCTCGCTCAGAAGCTGGCCTGGCGAGTCCCTTGGATTCCACCCAGATCGACTGCCCCGGCGGATCCAGTCCTTAGATTTCGGATCTAGCAAGCGACACTAGGATTGTTGATGATGCTGATGCAGCGGGACCGTTACTAAAATTGAGATTCCCCAGGGGTTGAGCTTCTTAGAGACCGGCCAGTCAACCTACTGACTACAGTACGCTAATTGACTCAAATGGCTGTCCCTGCCCTAGTTAATCAGTTCCTGTTTGTTATTGTTTAGGAGCTCCAATTCAAGCAGGAGGTTTTTTTTTTTTTTTTTTTTTTTTTTTCCGAAAGGGCAGGTGATGCGACCCTTCGGCGTCTCCGCCCACACTCTCATGGCCATCCAGTGGTTGGGGATACTAATGGATGAAATTTTGAGGCATTGATGAACGGTGCAATCGGAGACAGCTTTTTGCTGTCCATGACTCGTATTCCGGGTGTTAACCACTCCGCTCTTCCCCTCTTTGCTCTCTGTCGAGTCTGCCAACCGAGAACAGGTAAGAGAGACGATCGTACATGCATCCTAAGAAAACGGTCGCAGTAGCCGCTGCGGTTGCAAATCAAGGTGGGCCCGGATTAGCTTCCCTTGGTTTTCCTTTTCTTTGTTTTCCTTTTCTCTAGACTACCGTCACTGTTTCATTTCCCTTCGTCGTGCCTCTGATCAACCCTGGTAGCTTGGTTCAGGGCAGTGATCGGCGGCTGGGGGAGGCATGCACATCACGTTGGCCGCTGCATTAAACAGCCATACTAAGGCGGAATCCCTGTCTCACCCATCAATTACATCGAAAAGTCTAGTGGGAATGAGGTTAGAGTAGTGCGAGTCCATCTGTCCACTGGCCGAACCTCGAGGGATCATCCGGCTCGCTTCAAGTACCGGGGCAAAGCTGTCGGGTGCAGTCAGCTGTCTTATGAATTAGATGCCGGTACCTTCTTTGTCTCTCAAACAGAGTTCAGAGTGCGTTTATCATCTTCCCTGTTTTCCTCCTCTCGGCTGCTTGACTTGGTCTGTTGATCAGCTCTGGTAAGGCCGGCGACGAGCGACCAGCACTTCATGGAATGGACAGAACATATTGGCCTGGCTTCAACCGGGGCCAGCCACTGGCATTTGCCCCGCAGTTGCGTCTCCACAGGCTAGTAGTAGTCTGTGATAGCCTCCGTCGAGGCCGTTCCCTTAGGGTAGAGTAGACTAGACTAGATAATCATCATCGCAGCGTCACTTCTTACGAACACTAGCTGGATGTAGAATAGCTTCTCAGACCACTACATCTCCGGTGTCAATTCGATTTATTCATTGGTCTGACTGGCTTTCTAACCGTTGGGGGCAGCAATCAATTGCTGTAGCTAAAGCCATCCAGACCCGTCATCCATCCATAGTGAGACAAGATCCCACTAATCGCTATGTATGTATGTATGTTCGTATGTATGTATAGTATTGTACTGTACATACAGTACGGCCATGATACCTTCCCACCTCTCCCCCCTCCTTCCCTTCCGGACGGCTTTCCCGCGATTGTCAGTCAGCCAAACCCACACCATGTCTTGTTCAGCGATGGAGCACTAACAAACTAACAACCACCTCCCTCCCCATTCATCCATGACCATATCTCCCCCATGGAGAACCGGGATTTTTCGACTGGGATGAATGCAATCTTGATCGGCTTATATTCCTTGGCAGGAGACTATGACCAGCCCTAGAGGCTAGAAATTGTCGTCGTCGACTGAGTTGCCGTAGTCTTGCCGCAGCTGTGCTCGCCGTTTTCGGGTTTCTAAAAAGGGGACAAGAAAACAAAGACACCTCACCTAAATGAAGGTCTTCCTCCACCCTGGGTGGAGAATATTTGATTCTCACCTGGTACCTTGCCGTTCGGCAATCTCGTGCCGATCGTGTTTACTTCACTTTTCTTTCTTTGCTGTTGATTTCAAATCACGGGGAGGGAAAACGCGGACCATGGATGAATGACGGGGCTTTTGGGGGGAGTGGGATGCGGGTGGTGGGAATGGTTCATGGTTCATGAGCCCATGGCGGATGTCTAATCTCCCCGAATGCAACCACCACCATATTCAAAGTTAAATTCCGTGGGGGTAAAGAAGGAAGAGGTGTGGGGGAGGGAGGGAAAGGCTGTTGTTGTGTTGGACTGAGTTATTTTTCCGACTCAACCTAAACGTCGCCAGATTAGCAGCAAGCAGCAGCAGCATTACTGCCGCTGCTTGCTTAGCTTCGACAGGGCCGATACTTTCCGACAAGATTTGCGCGTGGATCGCGATCTAGGCACCGAAGGCTTCTCCCGCTGGAGCTCCGCTCTGGTCTGTCTTTCTAATTCTTGCAGCTGCCAGCAACTGAGAGCTCGAGTCTCGACTTCGGCCGGATCGGCTCCGTCGATTCTCCATACCTGCGGCCCCATTTTCCATGGGAAGGGCCGCGAAAAAAAAAAAGTGAACGTGCCCTATACAAACATGGTATAGGGCCATCAAGTGTCCTGGGCCGGTCCCGCTTGACTCGCACTGCTTGAAATGACAGATCCCATTGACCAAATGCGCTTCTAACCTGGAGAAGCAACTGCTCGACCATGAATCTACTTTTGGTTTGATGACTAAGCTTACGCGCATCTCTTTGTTGATGTCGTGTCGCGCACGTTACGATCCCCTGACTCAGCGGCAGGTTCGACTCGAGACTTGGAAAAAAAAACCACCCAGATTTCCGTGGATAGGAACGGGCAACCGACGCCCACAACCACCATACATCAGCCAGCAAGCAGACTCCCAACCGGGTCATTCTAGACCATCAGGGGCCGATTATTGCCCGAATGCGCCACATCACTTAAGCCTCTCTCCCCTCCCTCCCCGACGGATCGCAAACTAAACCTGGCTGGCTGTAGAAGGCAATTCTGGTAGAATGATGGACATTGTACGGAATACCCTTTGCGTGCCAGGGACCAAGCCAGACGCCAAACTGCCTGCTTCCACGGGAGGGTGGGATTGTTCTCCGCACTGGAGCCGATTCAGTCCGGGTAGTGCCATTGATCATCGGAGGATTATCAGTAGGCAGAAAGGTCAACCTGCTTGTCGATGACGGGGGCCCAATCATCGTGAGACTAGCTTACGGGGCTTGGATAAGTTAACCTTGAAGGTAGTCTAGCGAGACTGGCCCTCATCGGAGTCGGACTCGTCCGGACGCCGTGCCCGGTCAACCGGCGAAGGTTTAGTGTGGGTGTGGTGAGTGTGCGAACTGCGAACAGGATTGGAGGGGGGCAGGTGGTGGCTACAGCTTCGTCCGGACATGATTCTGCGTCCACGAAACCGGCTCAAATCCGAAGAATAGGTTTGCTGCTTTGTTTGCTATTGATTATTGCCGTTGCAGGGCTGTTTCTCGACCGTCATCCCTAGGTTAGTTGCCTATTCTGCTGGCTTCCAACCGAGCACTGTGATTCGAGATTAATCCCGCTGTGGGATGTTCGTCATGATTTTGATGGGAGAAGAAGGGTCGTTGTTTGTGAACTAATCTCCAGGTTAAATTGAGGGGAAGGGAGGATACGTAAGTGGTCATCATTCCTTGTCTTTCATCGCTTTCGACCTACCTATTTGGGCGTTCCTCTGCTTCCATTCAGCTTCTACCGATACGATATACGGTCCATATTCTTCTTTTTTTTTTTCCCTGCCATTCTTATTGTTCCGGGGATTCTTCTTATGTCTTGACAACCATGATGAAGACGACATGTCAAGACCTGTCTACATGGCAACCCCTTGGGCCGTTTGAAAGCCCGGCCGAGCCCTAAGACGGCGTTCTCGTAGTTTAGTGGCAGTGACCGGCTGTGCGGCCCCACCATCCGCCGCGGAAATGGAGTCTCGTTCTCCAATTGTGGATGGTGAGCCATCGCCGATTCCTACCTGTCTTTTCATCCACTCTACTGTCTCTCAATGTCAACCAAACAAGATGAAGTTAACCGTCCGAGGCCTGCTAGCCCAACCCACACTCTCCCTCCACTTAATTACCCCGATCCCAAGTGCGAACTAGAAAAGAAGGATGTCACGGGCCCAGACTCTCTCTCTCTCTCTCTCTCTCTCTCTCTCTCTTGCTAGTCCATTTGACGGTTAGAGATCCCGTTTTAACCGTTACTTTACATACGTAAACCGACCACCCCCTCTCGCTCCTCTTGCAAAGAAAGACAGACAGACATCCATGGAAATTCCCCCCCTTCACGCCCTCTTTATTTTCCTCCCCTCCCCTCCCCGGTCTGACAGCGGACCATCCCACATGGAACATACATGACTAGGTGCATAGGGCGTTGTCGGTCCTAATTTCCTTTCTGTGTGTGGCTGGCGGTTCGACCAAGGTTTAATCCTTAGTATCCGTTGCAACTTGCCAGGGTGGACTGGGCGAATCCCTACGCACTGACGACGGCTAAGGAACGGGTGATTTTCGACTATGAGGTATCCTGGTTTAGTATTGTGGGTGGTCCCGTCGTAAGGAGGAGGGGATAGTTGGTGGTCTAGGCTTTTTCTGTTAGGTGTTTGCGTTATACGTATCCGAATTCGACGATTTACTTAGTGGTGGGGAGTGTGTCTTGCGTTGGGGAATATTGTGGTTAGCACATGGTAAGGATGAGACTGACTAGGTAGCTACTGCTTATTGCGGTAGTCTACAGGCTACTCGTAGTTACTTGTCCAAGATGGGTAGATATCAGGTAGATAGACTACACACTGCGTGCGCTGACGGGGCCAGAAACTACACCTACCGTGGACAGAAAAACACTTTCCGCACTGAGGACATACATTTCTTCCACTATACTCAGTCCTTTCTCCCTTCTATTTTGCTCAAGGTATGTATCTTCACACTGTATACATTCCACAAAATAGAGCCCACCGGAAACGTAAACCCGGTAGACAAGAACACACAACCAAACCCCGATCACCCACCCAACCACCCACAACACTATGAAAGATAAGTACAAATCCCGCTACCATCAGGCCTAACTGGGCCACCCCTCATAACAACAAAGAAAGTATCTATGGGACTGGTTGGAGGAAGATCTCCTTCCCAGACAGGACAAACCCCCAACCAGCCCCTTGTCCCCTTCCCCTCTCCTTCAAACTGCCAACGTCAATCTGTTTTTCACTGTCTCTGTCTGTTAGCATTAGCGTCAGCTTTAGATTAGCATTGCACATGCAAACATGCAAGCATGGTAAAGCATCGCGGCATTTACTTAGGTAAGGTCGGGTCTAGGGGTTATCGACCAACCGCATCCTTTCCATTCTACCGTGGTTAAGGTATGTACTTACTGTACCTACCTACGGTAGGTGTCTTCCTTCCTGATCTGATGGTTTCTTTGGGACGAGGGAAGGCTGCGAGTCATAGGTGGTTTCTTGCTAGATCCTGGACCTTGTGCATACTTCGGGTATTGTACTGGGAGGTAGGGGTGGGATGGCATGGGATGGAAGGGGATGGTGGAGGATAATGGGATTGTTTTCGCTTTTGCTCGTGGTGGTCGGTCTAGTCACTGGTCAAGGGGTGCTGGGAACGGTTTCTTTGGTTTGTGTTGATGTTATAGGTAGGTATAACTAGCTCTCTTATGGATGGGTATAGGGACTTACTTCATATACATTATCCCGCTGGATTGGGGGTTATTGCAACACCCCCTAGGTATACTCGACTCTTTCTCAAAGAGAGTATAAGGCATTTTGAGCAGACACAGTTCCCCCCTCCCCTCAGTTCAACACTATACAGTTGGTATATACAGTCTGTAAGTCCACCAAACCCCCGCATCTGGTACTGTACCAGAGCAACAACAAATTGTGCCAGAGTAGAACCGTCAAACATCTCCCCATTGCCACAGAAAACCCCCTAGCTAATTCAGGTAGATTCCCCAGAGACAGAACATGGAGTTGGCAGACGACGCTCATGGCTGTCATGCCCGCCCCATGCTTACCTACCTAGGTAAGAGCAGAAGCAAACAATTCTTCGTCAACACAAAGCGGGTTTCCACCGCGCAAACAAACCTATCGCTACTACACTCGCTATCTTTACTGAGATACATACAAGCATGCATGGAATACGATAGAGGTAGGTAGGCTATTCTCGCGAGATGTAAACAAGCACGTAGACACAGTGTACTGTGCATACCTCTCTCGATTCGACTATGTCGGTAGATACCTCCCCACTGACCATCTACTCCGTAAAGAAGAATGGAAAATCTCCGCGCCGCTGAGATCATACCTTCATCGTTGTATACAAGATAACCCAGGCCAATCAACAACCTGACAGCAGACAGATAGACAGGGCGATGGCGAATCTTGGGACAGGCTCTCGCCGCTGCGATGAACTATCAGGGTCTTAGGCTTAGGTTTTGTTTGTTGTACATTCCGGATCCGTTCGTTTCCGAGGGGCGTTATTGGTTTGTTGTTTGCGTTTCTTACTTGACAAAATAACTGCCTCCTGAGGTCCGTGTCGGATGGGGGAAAGGAAGGGACTGCTTTTTGCGTTGCGCGAGGAAAAGAGAGATAGGGTGGTTGGTGAAGAGACCTCTTTCCTCCCCCCAACCTCCACCCCTGTCGTCCCGTGGATTCCCTGCTGCCTCACCCGGTCGCTCTGGTCTGACAACCACAAGGTTTCATCCAGGTGCATCCAATAGTTCGGTAAGGCGATGCCAGATCGGCCTACACACCACAGAAATCTCACAGAATCGTGTCGAATTGCGTCGCAAACCCTAGGCAACATTCTAAACTGCACCGGTAATATACTATAGACACAAACATGAGACCTGCATGGAGTCGTGGAAAGAAAAAAAACTGATGTATATACGGTAGCCATGTCACCCAAGAAAAAGGATCGTCCTAGTCACCTGCAGGACAAACCAAAGCCCATTCCCTCTGACTTCGACCAGAACTCCAATCCAACCATGCTGCACAACACCAACCATCGTGGCCACATGTACAAGACACTCTGCTCAGCAGGTACTCTTCGGTTGACCGGATTCGGTCGGCGGTAGCACCAGGTATCGGATACCCACGATTTGGGAGTTTGTCTCCTTGAGCACGCGCAGCAGCAGAGCCAGTCAGCGATGCGGTCGGGTGGCACCGTGTCACCATGGCGTGCACATAGTCAGAAGACCAGATGGCGTCTGTCCGCCTGGAAATATTTGGCTGAAGCTTTCCACTCCAGCTCTCTGCTCGAATAATAGCACCGTAGGACTGTACACTGCATGCGGTAGACCCAGTTGTCATTGAGACAGTATCAATTGCTTGGTCGCCCCAGCGCCCTCGTACAAGCAGCCAAATGCACCTGCTGTAATAGTCGAAACATGAATCGCCCTTCCTATCCACAGTTCTGTCGTCACGCATCCCGTTGTCGTTCACGACCATCGCGTCGCTCCTACTTGGTACTGGGATGGGATCACATGGTAATCAGAGATATTACTACACAGGGACCAGTAAAGGAGACGGTTTCTCGGATGAGAAAATCTTCCGACTGGCTCTCCGCTCACGCCGCTGCTTTTGCGGGATCTGCCGGCACCTTCGGCATGGATTTGGACTCGGATGATGCCTCAATAGCCAAGGGCGATCCATCCGAGCCGTCGTCTTCATCGTCGCTCGAGGAGTCGTCAACTTTGCGTCCTCGACGACGGTCCTCCTCGCGGCGTCGACGTCGCTCTTGAATGTACTCGTGATGACGAGCATCTAGTGAATGGTCAGTATCCAGACTCATCAGCAAACCAAATGCCGATGCACATACCTCGAATTTCCTGCGTTTTGACGGCATACGCCTGAATCTCCTCCTTGGTCAACACGCGCAAGACAATGACATATTCAGAGCGTTCCTCATATCGTTCACGGCCAAGCTCCAAAGCAGCAGGGTTAACCAATCGCCGGTCAATCTTCGTCCACCTAGCACCGGGAGGAATACCCTTCTTGTGAGCGTCTTTCAGAGGGGCAACACCTTCTCGCACAGGGTTTGGCTCTTCGGGAAATTTGGCACGTGGCGGCTTCAGAATACCCTTGGGGGTAGGTGGCTCCTGATCTTTCGCCGCTGCCGAGTCAGACTTCTTCAGCTCATCCGGAGAGCCGAATCGTTCCTGCCTGCTTCCATCTTTGACCGATATTTCCTCGGGGCGGCGTCTGGAGTGAGAGCGATGCCGAGAAGCGTGGTTCACATTCAGATACTGAGGCACCCGGTCGCTGCTACTCGCCGAAGCATCGGAGCCATCTCGCCTTCTATGGGCCGATGGTTCCCGTCGGTACTTCTTCAAGTCTTCGTCCGAGGTATAAGAATCCGAGTCACTCTCATCACGACGTCGGGACCGTCGTCTCCGGGACCGACTGTGGTGCCGCCTATTCTCATCGTCACGGGCGCTCCGAACATGAGACCGATGGTGGTCGGTCCGAGGAGATAGCTCGTAATCAAAGTCGTCAGGGTATCCTAGAACGGCGGTTCCCAGTCCAGTGCTCGTCCCGGAAATGACTGAAGCTTTAGATGAAGACTTCCGCGACGAACGTTCGTCGTGAGAGTAGCGATCGTCATCGTGGCGCCTGTGTCGATGCCGACGATGGCGATGGTCCTCGTGCTCAGACCGGTAAGAAGAGTAACCTTCATCAAGGTCCTGGTGCAAAGACACTGGGACTCGTTGCCGTCGAGCACTAGAGCTCTCCACATCGCTATCAGCCGAGCCATGGGTTGAGCGGCGCAAACGACCTCCTTTTTCAATCCGATCAAACCCTCTCTGTGAGGGAGGTGGCCCCAGGGCCCGCGATTCTTTCCTCGATTGCAACTGCGGATCGTCCGGGCCAGTCAAGCTGAGCGGTCTGTCCCTTGGATAAACACGATGCATCCTGGCAGCCGAGTCCTTCTCGAATTGTTCGCGAGGGTTTGTATAAGAATAGGCGTCATAATCATCAATGTCTTCTCCTTTCCGAAGACCACCGGTCGGCGGATACCGCCAGCGAGGACTGTGTTCATAGGCAGGGTAGGCATTGTGGGGGATCCGTGCCATAGCCATCCTGTCCTTCAAATCCATACGACCAGTATCGCTTGCATAATCGGGGTTGGGTGCATGATGACGTGGGTGGTGGTGTCTGGGCGAAGATGCGGGCACCACGTAGCGGTCTGGGTCTCGCTGCGGGCTTGGGGATCGGTGATGACCTGGAACTATGACTGGAGACGCCCTGGATAACGGGGATGCAGTTGCCTCATATCGGCCGGGAGCATACTGGATTTCGACGGCGGATGCGGTATTGCTCCGCTGCCTGGGACGGATGGCGTACTCAGTCCTCAACTTGGTCGAGTGGCCCGAGTCACGGTACGTTGTAGAGGAAATTGGCTGTGCTTCCAGTCGCGGCTCCCGCGCAAATCGTGGCTCGTAGGATGGGATGTAGTTGACATCGGGGTGATAGCCTGCGTGTGTCGGGCGATTGGTGAGATCGTACGGATCGTAGGAAGAGCTGAGCTGCACTGTGCCGGTGGAAGCGCGCATCGGATCCATCATACGCGAGCCGTTGGGAGACATGGGCCGGTAACGCACAGCGGGACCCATATTCTGTACCCTTGCAGACAATAACGCACGAGATCCGACCGGGGGAAAAGTAAACGGATGAACAATGTATGTGGTCACAGAAGCTTTGTGACGTCGTGGACACAAAAATTGGGAGCAATCAGAGCAAGAGGAAGCAATGCCGAAAAATACGACCAGAAAGAAAAAGAAAGGTTGGTGGATTGGGGAGAGAAAGAGAAAAAGGTTATTTTGGGCACCAGGCCAGAAAGCTATAGAAGATGACGATAAAGCCCGAGGGGCGAAAAAGATCTCCAGATAAGACACACCACCAGTGGCAGAAACAAAGAGGAAAACTCAAGTCAATTGAGTGTTCTTGATGCCTGAAGTCACAGGCCACCCGACAGACAACTGGGGAGGGCAGGCAATAATATATGAAAGGCTGGTAAGCACGGACCGATGAAACAAAATTGACAGTGGATCAAGGGGGAGAAGGTTTGAGGATCAAGGAGGGGGAGTCAGACTGAAAGACAAGAGGTTGATCAGAATGAGGATTTGAAGCAGAAGAGCACTGCGGAGTGCATACAGCAAAAGATGAGCAGACGGAGTCTCGAGACCCTTGGACTGCCCGTTTGAGAAGATGGTGACGCAAGACTGGAGGAGTCGCCAGTGCACAAATCAGAGAAGATGGATTGATGCCATTCCCAATCCACTCACTACCAAGACCGGAGCGGATATGAACGGATCTCCACTGGGAGGGGGGGGGAAGTTTGCAATTGTCTGACCAAGAAAATGATGTTGAGGAGGGACAAGAAAGAAGTGCAGGAAGAATAAGAAGAAGATTCCAAGTCTTCTTGAGTTCAAGAAGTTGTCTCTCGAATGTATGTACTCTATAGTACAGCAGATGAATGGCGTGTCTGGATGGATGATGGAAGGGAAGGAAGGAAGAGTAAGCCGAGGGAAGGCGCCCAAAATGAAGAACCTAAGGCAGCGACCAGGATAGGAACTGCCAGCCGGTGCCCTGCCAGTTCTTCCCGTCCGGTTCTTCCACTGCCAATTCTGCCACTGCATGCCAGAAATTGACCAACCACGGTTGCTTCTCGGCTCCCGCCACGGTCCTGTGTGGCTTGAAACAACAAAGCTTACCTCATCATCCATGCTTCCAACTTTCAGCCCACCCATTGATTTGATTACACACCCACTATGGAGTATTCAACTGTTGTCTTGTCTTGTCTTGTCCACTGATCATTCCAGTCCTACTCTCTGTCTCATCCCAGTGGAACCCCCAAGTGTATGTGCTCCTCTTTTTCATTTTCTCTTACACTCGACGAATCTTACTTTTGAGTGTCTAGCCGAGAACATGAGGACCTTATCGAGTCTCCATCTACTCAGTACAGTGCTACTGTATCGAGTCCCCACTTGTCTTTGCTCACACTCCGGGTCTCACCGCAAATCTCGCATGGCAGATTCATCTGTAGGGTCAAATATTAGCGGTCAAGTTCGGTCTGATCTAACTCGCATTCCCGTCTCTCGTGTCCTTCACAAGTCCTGCCCCCCCGTGCCCGGGCTAATCATCCGGCGTCCCGTCTTACGCCTCGCCAAGCAAGGAGCGGATGACATCACGCCGAGCAAGTTCTGAGGCCGTCGGCATGCTGTTGATGGCCCTATGCCGGAGCCGACATCAGCCCGAGTAACATTAAAGGACTGTGAGTGGTCCGGACTCATGCCAGTGGGGTTGGGTGGGCTTTCTAGAAGGACACGAAGGCGACCTGTCTGGAGCAGTCACAGCCTCACAAGCCCCGCCTCTAGACTAGGCTGAATTCCCACCACTAACACTGGGTACTGTCGATCCAGGGGGCGGTACTTGATCACAGTTGCTCAATGGATATTTCTTGCAGTTGATCTGGGTCGATTGCGGAACACAGCACCCGCATCCGCCCCAGAGGCCTTCTCGAACGCCGACATTGGTCTTCGAAGACCCGGGAACCAGGTACGCTGGCCCTGTAGTGGCCCCGGTCGCAAGAGAAGTCGTGTCGGCCTCGTGGCAGATCCGAGAGTCGACCTAAGGGCACTGGACGCTTCTTCACCCAGGGCAGACATTCGCAGGCCTTGGGCATACATTGGTCTCTTTGAAACACTGGCTACCTGCTGCTCTGGTCAAGAGATGGTCCTGGCTGCCGCTTTTACCCACCTCCGGCGCTTCATGAATCGCTTCACCAGCCGGCCCGTGTGCGCGATTTATGTCGTGTGCCTCAGCACTTTGCTTCGCGCCTTCAACATCACTAACCGAGATGACTGGAGTCTGTTTCACAAGCCTTTGTCTCCACCATCGCTAGAAAGCATTTCGAAACAGATGTGACACCGGGAAGAAGAATGTAATGAATCACCTCCTAGTAAGTCATGCCCGTGAGATCTTCGCTGCACGGAATCTTGAATTATGATAATCTATCATGATAGAAATGTAATCAACCCCCTCCCTTACCATCCCGCATGCCGTTGACATCGCTGCCTCCTAGTGACAATGCGTATTTCTCTGGGAAATTGGATACGGAACTCTTTCTCTTGGGACTCACTACGTCGAAGAGAGCTCGAATTGAACGAGCCAGCAAGAAACCTACCTAGTCACCCTGAAGAGTGACAGCCAATAACCCAATGACCAACCACAGCCAAGAGCAATCCACATTACAGGACTAGCTGATCTACTGGCCGCCCTACGGGCCTAATTTCGGCAGGCTCAAATCTACTGCATCGTATCCGCTCCTCGGTGAATTATGCTTCATTGCAAAGCCAGAACGATCTCCCTTTGACTCATGAATTGCCAGATATCATCAGGTGTTAGGATCCCCTGTGTTACCCATAAATTCGAAGTGATTCTGCCTCCCGATGCTCAGTCTCTCTTGCTTCTTCTGGCTATCCGCCTGGGTGGTAAAGCTCAAGCAAGACCGGCATCACGATCCTTTCAGGTGACCATGAACCTGTTACTCTCAGCTGCCATGTTAGCCAGGGCTCTGCTATATCGAACATCAACCATACTCGGGTGCATGGCCCCCAGATAATGAGCCCGTCAGTCGGTGCTATCTGATACATTCAGGTAGGACAGTCTTGCGCCTTTGACTCATTAATTGGAAATATCAGAACCTCGCCTCAGAACCGCATGTTAATTTTCAAGATCGATCATTGTCAGAAGTTCAATTACGCCTTTCAGAAATTGAAGAGGGCAGAACGGTCATTCTACTCCTGTCCGCTGGTCTGGCTCATAGTTCTACTGCGATAACGTTGCCCACAATCTTGAATGAAACCTCTATCAAGTGACCTCTTAGTGATCACCACGTCCCAGTAGTAATGGTCTGCTCCTCAGAATACCCCTCCATCACTACAGTCGTCAAATCCATCACTCCCATCTATACTTTTTCCGACGTCGTTAGACCGTCAATGGACGACTGGTGGATCTGCTGCGCCTGTGGCTCGGAGAACAACCCTGCATTGAGCTCTGGCCGTTGCACCGTTTGTGATCACTGGGTTTGCGGCGAATGCCAGCCAGCTTGAGCGCTCTGAATCAAATGTCAGATGCGTTTAACGACTTGACGATGAACGATGTGACGATAATCGATCTTCGGTACTGCCATCATTCATACATTGCTTCGTGGCTATCCATCTACATCCTCCGCTCCTTGAAAGCCCCTGACGTGTAAAATGCGGGGAACATATTCCTGGGCTTCTTTCTCCATGATATACTGGGATGAGTATCACGGTATTGTCTATGAATTGAGTCTTTGGCGACTTCTATTCTGAAGCTCTGGCCTAGTAGCAATTATTTCTTTCGCTTTTCAGCAATATATATACCTTTGTACTTAGACACGGGAATGACTACAAGATTGGTTATCAAACAAGCAGGAACAACACTAGTAGACATATGTAGGCCAAATTAGAATGATAGTATGTCCATAACTCCGAGATAGATATGTCTTGTTGTGCTGTAGTATTGTTGTCGGCGATGTCACCAGTCCTGGCACGTGACCTTACACGTAGCACCTTCCCGTTCTGGATCTTACCGCAAAGAACTGCATCATGAGATTATGATCAATTTACCCACTTTACCCACCCACCTCAGGACCCCATCATGAACTCCCGAGCGATTGAACAGACTTGACTGACTTCAAGGCCCAATTCCTCACAGTCGTGCTTCAGACTTTGTCTCAGTACCTCTTTGACATCTGCAAGAAGAGCATTTGGTTCCAGCAGCTGCTCTAGGGACTCCAGAATCATTCGTTCAAGCACCGAAATGTATTCTTTGGAGAACCGATCGGTTTCGTATTCGCAGCGCAGAAATAAACCCGTGGCACTGGCATGCCACTCAAAAAGCACGGAAAACTTGGCACCTTGCGACCAAACGTCTTGGGAGACAACGCCGTCAATGGCTAGATGTTCCGACCGGTCTCGCTCGTCGAGAAAGCTGACAGCGCAGTCGAAGATCTCGTCGCGGTCGGACGGGAAGGGCAGTTGGAATAGCTCCATCAGTTGATGCCATGGAATGGCGTGGGCCAAAGCTGATTGAGCGGCCGAGCGGACATACTGAAGGAAGTCGATGGTACGGGCGGACGAATTCTTCGGCACGCGGGCGATTCGCACGGGGAGTGGCTCGAGGAAAAGCCCGACCACCCCTTGATCCTCGATTCCCGGGCGGTTCATGTAGGGAGAGCCGATCACGACATCCTCGCGGTCGCAGAGCACGTGGAGTACCAAGCTTGTCACCGCGAGAGAGAATTGGTGCAATGTGATGCCTTCCTTGGTGCTGTAAGCGATCAGCTTTTGAAACGTGGAGTCCGGCACTTGCAGAATCTGCCAGGTTCCCTGGTAGGTCCGCTTCTGCGTCGTCCGGCTGCGGTGGATGTCTAGACCGTGGAGATATTCCTGCCAGAATGTTCTGTTATCCTCGCTGATGGGCTCGTTCCAGATGGTTACGTCGAAATATTCACGCGCTACTGGGCCCAACGACTGCCCGTGATAGCATTGTGTGACTTCGTCCAGAATGGTGTTCAGTGCCGTCAGATCGCACAGTATATGGGAGATTGTCAGAACCATACAATCTGGCGCGATCAGGGCCGTGACAAGACTTTCCTCGGAAGTAAGGCTGAATGGCTTGTTGATGACTTGATCAAGAGGCAATGCTTGCGTGAAGGCCACCCGTATGAGCTCTGGTGCGATTTCTCGCCGGATGGGGCCTCGCAGATTCGTGAACCGGGATCGAAGGATGTGGTGTCGATTCAGCACAGTTTCTAGTGCATTACCCATCTTCCGAAGATCGATACTTTTCGGCAAAGATGCTGTGTAGGAGACATTAAAGGACGATTGGCACTGCGAATCAATATAACGCTGGATCCATGAAATTTCAGTCGGTGAGGCGCTTGTAGGCGTCAAAGTCAACGACTCGACCGCATCGCTCAGGTTGTTCTGTGAGCTTGATATGCCTATTTGTCGTTCAACTGCACCGACCATATCTTTCAGGGTAGGTGAAGATATGATGTGCTGGATACTTATAGGTATGCCGAAAGTACTTCGGATGCGGGCTGCAAGTTTGAGCTGCAGGATGGAATTTCCGCCTAGGCCGACAAAGTCATCCGACCCTGAAATATCCGTGGAGCTGTCCAACTTGAGCAACTGTCGCCACTGTGCGGTTATAAGTTCCGACGTAGTTTGGCATTCCTTATCCTGAGGAGAGTCAGACTCTGGCGCTACTAAGCCCTTGACATCGATTTTGCCATTGGTAGTTAGAGGAAGGCTCCTTAGGGCAACAATCCTTCGCGGGACCGCATGAGGTGCCAGGGTGGATCTAAGTCTTGTCTGAAGTTCGTGAGTATTGACATCAGCAGGCTCGACGAATAGTATAATGCTGGTGTCTTCTGCAGTTGCCGCTGCTTTTCGAATGGAGGGCATGGCCTGGTACGCGGCGTGGGCAACATCATCAAGATTAACGCGATAGCCTCGAGATTTGACCTGGCGATCAATACGTCCACACAGTTGCACATTGCCCTCTTCATCCCAAAATCCCACATCACCAGTACGGTACATGCGCTCATGACCTGCTCCGCGGACAAACGGATCAAGCATGAATTCCGAGGCCGTTAGGTCAGGGAGATTGAAATAGCCACGGCTGACTTGGGTACCGGCAACAAATATATGACCTATAGCTCCTGGAGGCTGCAGCTCAAAATGATCATTCAGAATATACAACCGCGCAGTAGGCACAGGAGGTCCGATGTTGACGGGAGCTCCCGCTCGCAATTTCTGTTGGCAGACGATGATGGTGGTCTAGATGAGTGGCAAACCATATCAATTGGCAGTTCTCATTGACATTATTAGCAAGAGACTAACGTACCTCTGTTGGTCCATATCCATTATACAACGTGCGCTTCGTAGTTGCCCATCGATCGACCAGTCTTTGCGGGACAGGTTCTCCTACCAGATAAACCTGGATATGGATTTAGCCACTTGTCTTCGTGGGAATAACTTTGGAAGAAGGGTGACAGACGTATTCAAGGTTAGGGAATTCATTGGGGTCCAGTTCCGCTGCTACAGACGGGCTTAATGTAGCAACATCCACGTCACGGATGTGAGAGAACATGTCTCGGTCATCTTTGCGCAGAACAAGGGTTCCACCATAACAGAGCGTGGCAAATATCTCATGAATAGCCCCGTCGAACGCCGTTGATAAGACCTGGGCTATTCGGCGACCAGGCTCGCTATGCAAACGTGTTTCCAAGGCCGAGTGGTAAGCAACCACTCCCCGATGCTCACACAAAACACCTACGAAAGTTGTCAGTATATTAGCCGACCACGGACGGCTTTGGAGAACACATACCTTTTGGAACACCTGTGGACCCCGATGTAAAGCAAAGATACGCTGCATCACTCGAACGTTGTACCCTCCATGGTTCTCTTACCGGCCGGATGCTACTCTGCAATACCTTATCGATGGCGATGGTGATAGGTGCTATATCAGCGTGCTGCAGTGACGATTGGTGCGGTAAGAGCAGAACAGCAGCTTTGCTCTGCTGTAACAAGCGTGCTTGATATGCCATCGGATAGCTAGCATCCACAGGGCAATACACAGTGTTCGCAACCATGCAAGCCCAGACGCCAATGATCCAGTTGATTGAGCGGTCAGCGAAAATTGCCACCACATCTCCCGGCTCAGCCAGTAGCTGGATCATACTTGCAACCCTGGTTGCTGCGAATGCAAGTTCGGCGTACGTTATGGTCTTTGAGTTCTTTGCGACCGCAATAGAGGTGCCATTCGCCTCAACGACTCCTTTCCAGAGACTGGTCAACGTGTGGCCTTCATTTGAAGTATGTGTGGAGTCTAGATCGTGGTTTCCCCAGCGCCTCAGCCTCTGATGCATCTTTGAAGATAACCCTTGAGCTAAGCATGTGCCCAACATGTCTTCTGAATCAATGGTCAGCGCCCGCAAGAGGTTATTGTAAATGACACCTATGTCCTGAACCGTTTGTGATGGAAACTGATCATCCTGGTAAAGAAATCGAATCTGATTAAGGGACATATCGACCACGACGGTCAATGGAGCATCCGTCATGTTCTGAACGGAAGGCGTGCGTATTGGCGGAAGCGCGGTAGTACCTTCTTGAAGGCCTGCATATTGAACAGTCATGACTGTTGTGAATCGCGGTACATCTGAGGGACGATCGGACAGCTGGAATCTCGAAAGCTCTTGCATGAGACCATGCATTTCTTGAAGGAAGCCTGAGTTATTGACAGAACGATTCACTTGACATTGGAAGGGAAGAGTATTGATCAAGGGCCCGATGACTGAAGAAGCCCACGAGAAAGGCAGATTGCGCCCCGATAACACAGCGCCGAAAATGACTGTCGTCGAATTCAGGTAGCTGGATAGCAGCGAAGCCCACGCTGCATAGAAGAAGGTGGCTGGGGTGATTGATAACTGTCGAGCTTGACGCGATACAAATTCCGGACTGATATCAAATTCGATCGTATGCTCCTTCCGACGTGGCGTTTCTGCTGGGCCACATGCATGGGAAAACAAGAGATCTCCCGCTGCAGCTGAATAACGATTGTTTTGATCCTTCCAAAAGCTTTCGATGTCATCGGCCATGGCTTCTTGAAGCGCACAAAGATCCATAGCCGCTTGCGTGTACGGTATAGAAGCTTGAAATGGCTGATCTTGGAGCGCTGCGTCCAGTTTGGTGAAGATCAAAGATGCAGAGTAACCATCGATCAGGGCATGATGGACAGCCCAAACGAGCATGCTCTCACCCATGGGACGGCCATCTTTTGTGAGATGCAACACTAAGAATCGAGTACCAAGACCAGTCGTCTTCGATACGGCTTCCAGATGTGCATTTACCTCCTCATAACTAGATGCAACGACCTCGTCCCACAAGAAGGCTGGGTCTTGTTCTAGCTCTTGCACGAGATGTGTGCCGCTCGTGCGGAAAACCGTGCGGAACAGAGGCTCCACAGAGGCAACTTTTTGCCAAGCTGCTTTCAACTTCGCAATATCCTTAGTACGATAGTACGAGGTGTATCTAATCCCGTTGGCAGACGAATTTTCCAAGGTTTCAAGCACCATTATGCTCTGAAGTGACGAGAGTACTCCCGAGGTAACATTGTCTCTAGAGATCATTTGCTCCGTCTCTGGCCGTTGTTGCTCATACTTCGCAATAAGTGATTCAAGCGAGGAATGAAGCAAGATATCATGTGCTGGTATCTGGTAACCGTGTCGCCGCAAATAGGTGGAGAGTTTCGCTGCCGCAAGCGAATGCCCTCCCAAGGCAATAAAACTCTGGCTTTGGTCGATGCGAAACGGAGCGCAGTGCAGTATATCGCACAGGCCTTGCGTGATGATATCCCGCAGAGAGTGAGTTGTGGGATGAGGTGTGAGCTGAGAATATTGGGATAGCTTGGCCTCCAGGATTCGTGCTAGTTCGCGCGGATCGATCTTGCCATTGAGAGTTGTAGGAAGAGCATCCAGCTGAAAGATATGGTCGGGTACCATGAATGGCGGTGCTTTTTCTCTCCAGCTCGAGATGAGCTTCTCGGTGTCCAACTGCGACCCCACCACTGCGGTGCACAGTTGCTGGTCAATCATGAGGGAAAAAACTGCCTCAACAGCCGCGTCCGACTGGATCAAGCCCTGGTCTACATCCTGCTCCAAGTTGACAAGAAACCCCCGCACTTTGGTGGTCCGATCTTGTCGACCTCGGAGTTCGAGAACCTTTTGGCCATCCCCTGTATTGACCCACCTAGCAACATCACCGGTTCGATAAAGTCTAGACTCTTCATATTCCACGAAGCGTTGCTTCTCGAGAGTCTCATTGTGCAAGTACCCGGCTGATAGGCACTGTCCGCTTATACATATCTCACCATCTTGACCTGTCTCCTCAATAGGCATCAAATTCTCCGTCATCAAAAGAACCGTGGTGCCGGATATAACTTGATCGAACCAAGTGGGACGGTATTGACCAGTCGCCGGATCTGCAATCAATTGACTCGTCAATACAGCACAGGTCGCCTCTGTTGGCCCATAGGCAATCCAGACTGGAACCCCGAGTGTAGACCAGGCCTCAAGCAGTTTCTGTGAAGGCGTCTCGCCCCCGATCACTAGCTTGGTCACATCTGGATATGACTCCTCTTTGGGGCTTGCCAAGGCTTGAAGCATGGACGGGGTCGCCACAATGACATTGCACTCCTTGGCTCTTGTTTGGAAGTTATATCGATCGGCAAGGACCACGGTCGAGCCGCTGCAGATTACGTTAAACAGGGTGCCCATACATGCTAGTCCCTATATTAGCCTCCGAATCGCATTCAAATGGCCTTTGACTAACCGTCAAACTCAACTGACAGAGCTAACAACACCCGATCACGCGGGCGGAGATCATAGTTGAATGGTGACGAGGATACAAACTTGGCCACGGATGCCTGCCTGACCCTGACACCTTTTGGTTTGTTTGTGGTTCCAGAGGTGAAGATGATACACAGCAAATCCTCCCAACAATCATGCTCGGAAGTATCTATGCTTGTGCATGTGATATCGGATTCATTCGTCTGATCGAGCGGAAGGCGGACGGTCTCCACGCCATCAAACGGAGCATTGCTGCCCGTCTGAATAGCCAAGGACGCTCGAGTTTGCTCCAGGATGAAGTGCCATCGGTCAGATGAGACTCGTTCTTCGTCAACTGGCACATAAACTGCGCCAACCTTGAGTATACCGACAATGCCGACCACCATGTGTACACAATGGCTCGTCAAAAGAGGAATTATCTGGCCCGGTTGGATTCCATGCCGCCGCAAGCAATGCGCCAAAAGGGTAGATTCGTGGTCGAGTTGCCGGTATGTCAAGTAAGTGCCTGAAGCCTCTTCCACTGCCTTGTCGTCAGGAAAGTCCTGGACGACTTGACTGAGAAGCTCCAGAAGAGACTGAGAGCTGGTAGATAACATTGTAAATGGATAATGTAAAATACGAGAGACACACTCGATTACGCCAATAGCCAGGAGCAATTGAAAGTTATATTTATCCATACAGGGCATTTGCTCTGGGCATGAGCCTGGTGGTCTGGCCGGTTGCCAATGCGGCATCACATTAGCAATCGCAAGGTCTCGCACGGAAGTCGCTCTGTGGAGCACAGGCAGAGTGAGTGATGATCCAAGACCATTGGATGATCTCCATCCTGCCCAGCTGACGAGGTACGGCTGAGCGTCGGATCGCCATCCATTCTCGGACTTATTCCTTCGGCTTGTTTGATGGCCGGGTGGAGTGGAGAGTGCGCCCTATCAAGATGCACAACCAACTCTAACTCGTTCCTTGGTAGGCTAATCCAACGAGCAAGGAACATGGTATTAGAGCCAGTAGAGAAAATGAGGCTATTACTGCTCGGCGTCGGTGATCGCCGCTGACGAGATATCTCAGGCGGGCCTGGGTCTCAAAAACCGGTCTCTGTGCTGCTAGGCTGTGAGGGGACCTTAGCTGCAGCTGCAGGGCAATATAGGATCGAACATCAAACATTCGAGTCAAGCGACATCATCGTGACTTCGTGCTTTGGTGAAGTGGGGTCGTTCCTGTGTGATTGAGAGATCCTGTCGGATACGCTCAGACGTCTTGACAATCAGTGGTAACAGGTCACTTTCCCGGAGAGAGCCAGGATACGATCTTTTTTAAGGATGGAAAACATGTCCATCTCGCACTTTTCAATCAGTACTATTGATTGACTCTTGCTCTCCTAAGTCAGTTGCATAATCTTTCGCTGATATCTTTCATCCCAAACTCGATTCTCGTTACGCAAGATGGCTGCTCTACAGAACCTGTTCCCAGTGGATCATGCGCATGTTCCACTTGCAAGCAAAAAAGACGTGAATCCCACTGAGAAACTCCATCACGACATCGATGTCAAGGAGGAGAATGACCAAGTTGAGTGGTGGCAAGACACAGGGCGCCTGTGCGGTCGATTCCTCCAAGTAGCCGGGTATAGCCCTCAGCTTCAGGACTATTACCTGGGTTTCACAAACACCACTCTCATCCCTGCTCTGGGTCCGCATCCGCAGGAATGGAGAAGCGTCATCACGCGCAGTGGGCTCGCCATCGAATACAGTCTGAACTTCCAAGAAAACACCAACCCCATGCTTCGCATCGGGTTCGAGCCGATCAGCTACCTCGCGAAGACAGACAAGGATCCCTTCAACAAGGTGGCTCACGCGGAGCTGTGCAATCAACTAGCCCAGATGGGACTGAAGGGATTCGATTCGACCCTGTTCCATCATTTCGCCAAGGACTTTCTCCTGTCGGATCACCAAGCCGACAACTTCCCAGCGGACCGGATCGGGCCCGACACCGTCCGGTCTCAGGCTGCCTTTGGCTTTGACTTCAAGGACGGCAAGATCGGCGTCAAGGGCTATGTCTTCCCCCGCCTGAAGGCCCTCTCCTCCGGCATTCCCGTGGGGCAGCTGATCATGGACTCTGTGCGCAAGGTGGAGCACCAGATGCAGTGCTCGGGACCCGCAGTCAGCCTCTTGAACGCATACATGGAGGAGAACGGCGGGTACAACGAGTACACGTTTCTGTCGTGGGACTTTGTCACCCCCGCCCAGTCGCGGCTGAAATTCTATGGCGTGCATAACGATGTCACCATGCGCAAGGTCGCGGAAATGTGGACCCTTGACGGCCGTCTGCTGGACGAGACCACCCTCAAGGGCCTCGTGCTCATCGAGCGGCTCTGGCGTCTTCTGAAGATCGGGGAGGGTGTGCGCGAGTACGAGGGGACTTGGGATGACGGCGTCAAGTCCACAGACAAGGACGTCGCCACTCCCATCGTGTGGAACTACGAGATCCGACAAGGCTGCGATCAACCCATCCCCAAACTGTACTTCCCAGTCCATGGTGAGAACGACTTGCTTGTGGCCCAGGCTATCTCCGAGTTCTTCCGGTCCATTGGCTGGATCGACCGGGCGGAGAAGTATGTGGATGAACTGCGCTTCCTCTAGTAAGTTCACTTCTTACGAAAGCCTTCCCTGGAAATCGATCGAGCTTTTTTTCCCCCGCTGACCGAATAACCCCTGCCAAACAGTCCCGAAGAGGATATTGCGACCACTTCTCGTCTGCAGTCGTGGATTTCCTTTGCGTACACCAAGCAAACTGGTGTTTACATGAGCGTGTACTATCATTCGACAATTTCCTACCCTTGGTCCCACTAGAGCAGCGGAGATCATCACGCCATGGCTCAATTGAGTTGTTGTTCGATCTAAGGCTAGGCCACGGTAGATTAGCTTTGCGAGAATTATGATGTTCTCTTATTCATCAACACGAGAACTGTAGCAAACCTCTCGGTCGAGTTTTAAATGTCACATTGCATATGTAGCCTTAAGCGTGCATTTTCCCGGATCACGCGAGGCAGTCGCAGCCGTCACAGCCGTGGGTAGAACAGTATATCCAATTATGTACTGTACATACAATCATACATACAAGCACGAGAGTCGCTATGTAGTCTAGGTGCGGGAAGTTTGAATAGCGTGGTGGGGGAAAAAAAAGTAATTATGCTGTGATGTGATGTACAGCAAAGCTGAAAGATCTACAAACTAGCTCCTTCCACTCGATGTCCCGAGTCTTCCAACTCTCTTACTCTATTGGGGAAGGCCCACGGCAATTGTTTGCCATAGATGATCAATCTATGGATGAGTCCAGTCCTCTCTGGTGTCGGGGATGATCAGCAACGACGGACCTGACAGATTCCCCGATACTCCGAACAAACATCAAGATAGAGCAGCATTCAATAGATTGTTTGCTAGTGTCACCCACGACAGGCGGTGATCTCCAGCATAAAAGCCGGAGTTGTCTGGCACAGACACAAACTCATACTCAGCGACCGGATACCTGGATCCATCGCAGACACCAACCACCATGGCATCCGAACAGCAGCAGCAACAGCAACCACCTCACCGCGAGCTCTACGAGTCCCTGACTCGATTCGCATCATTTCCCAATGAGCACCAGCGCAAATGGTGGGCGCATACCGGGCCCATGCTGGTCAAGATGCTCCACGACTCGGGCTACAGCCGCCCACACCAGCTGAGCTATCTGTACCTGTTGCAGCAAGCGGTGGTGCCGACGCTGGGCGTGTTCCCGGATCCCGGCCACGACGATGAGCGGTGGTGGAGCGCTCTGACCCCGTACGGCATCCCCTTCGAGCTCAGCTGGAACGTCTCCCAGCAGATCGTGCGGGTCACCTTCGACCCCATCGACGAGACCTCTGGCACCCCCGCCGACGTCTTCAGCCGCAGGACCGCGGCGCAAGCCATCGAGCACCTCGCGCGTCTCGACCCGCAATCTATCCAGCTCGATCGCTTCCGTCACTTCCAGCGTGAGCTCTGCATCACCGACGCCGAAGAGCAGCGTCTCCTCCACTCCGGCGACTACCCGGCCAAAGCCCGCGGTCAGCAACAACTCTCGCTGGACCTGGGTCGCGATGGCGCCGTCAACGCCAAAGCGTACTTTTACCCAGGTCGCAAGGCCACCGCCACAGAAATTCCAGCCAGGGACCTCTCCTTCGCGGCTATCGAGAAGCTCCAGGTCCCCGAGCTGGCGGCACCTCTGCACACGCTCCGCTGCTACCTCTCTTCTTCCACGGACCATGACGACGGCATGCCCAAGGCCCCTGCCGGCATCAACCACATGCTTCTAGCCTGCGACGTCTCTGCGCCCGCCAAGAGCCGCATCAAGTACTACGTGATCGACCAAGAGGTCAGCTGGGCGCGCACCGCGGATCTGTGGACGATCGGCGGCCGCCGGCTTGCAGGCGACTCTTCCGAGTTATGCCAGGAAGGCCTGGACTGGCTGAAGCAGCTCTGGGACCTTCTCCAGATCCCCCAGGGCTTTCGGAGTGACGTGTGGCCGAAGCTAGTGTTCGGCCAGCCCCCAACAGACGCCAACCTGCTCACCACCTTCGCCAACTACACCCTCTCGCCCAAGAGCCGCTTTCCCGAGCCGCAGATCTACCTGATTACCTTTGGCATGAATGATCTGGCCCTGGCAAAGGCACTGTCGGAGTTCTATCGTCGGCTGGGCTGGGAGGATCTTGCCCGCACCTATGTTGAGAAGGTGCAGTCGTACTAGTGAGTTCTGCCTCGTTTGCTTTTACTTCCGTTTACTTTTGATACCTGGGGAGGCATGGGGATACCGTGTGCAGGGATACACTATCACACAGCACTTTAAGAATAGAAAGTGACGAAGCTAATGGTTCTGTGTGCTTACCGTACAGCCCCGGCTCGAATCTCAGTCGGACGAATTTCATTCACGAGGGCGTTTCGTTCTCGTATCGTGACTCGAAGCCGTATCTTAGTGTTTATTATGCGCCGTTTGGGGAGATTAAGTCCGCTCACGATGAGGATGGGGTTGCCTGAGGAACTTTCTCCGGTTAGGAGAAGTTGTTGTGTACCTAGATATGGTTTCTGCGGACCTATGATTTGTTCTTCGTGGATAATGATCATATGCCCGTCCTGCACATGCTCTTTCCCATGAATTGGAGGTTGCCTCACTGGCAAGAGACCTATTTCTGGGGTTTGTTCTTGATGTGGGTATAGGCTGACCGGATGGATTGGAGAACCTGGCCTGAGGCAACAGACAGTCTATTGCACGAGTAGTGATCATGATGTTTTCTTCCTGTAGACGCAGACCCATGCTGGTTGGATTGGTTCGATATGGGTCACTAATGACCTCGTAATTAACAGGATAGGCGGAGACTAGTAGAGAATGGGCCTGGCCTGGTCAGTATAATGATGTTATTCAGTAAGCAAGTCGTCAATCACTGAACGTACAGCTGTTCAGCAGTCTGCTGAGCTATTTAAGAAAGGGCAAGGCCGGCGCTGTCTCGCGGGATTCTCTCCCTCTCTCTTCTGTGCATCGCGCGTCTGTCTTTCATCCTCGGTGTGTGTGAACTATTTGGTCAGATCTGCGTGAGGCTTTATACCTGTTAGCTTCAGTTCTTCCTTAATATACACATCAATCAGCTTAGAAGAGATAATTTTTTACTCGCTGAGCCATGGCTGAACCTACAACCTCGAATCCGCCGTCGACCAGCCCGACTGTCATCATTGTCGGTCTTGGAATTGCCGGCCTCACAGCCGCCATTGAATGTCAGCGACGTGGCTTTACAGTCATCGGGCTGGAGAAGAAACCGGACTCGAAGCAGCTCGGTAAGTGAGGCAATAGGTCATCAGAAATCTCACCTTCAACACCGTTCCTTCCAGCTCTACCTCTCAAAAAACGCTCCACTGACTCACACGCACAATTTGCTCGGAATGCAGGCGACCTCATCGGCCTCAGCGGCAACGGCGTTCAGGTTATCGCCCGCTGGAGCCACGGCGCCGTGGCCCACGCCCTCCGAGCCACGCGGTCCAACAACTCCAGCTTCGAGATCTACGATATCGCCGGCGACCTGAAGGGTGCTGCTCCGTACGACCCGGACGATCCAGCCCAGGGGTTTGTGATACGGCGCAATGCGCTCGTCGAGGCTCTGCTCCAGGAGGCGAGACGGCTGGGGGTGGATTTGCGATATAACGTGAGTATTCAGCAGTACTGGGAGACTGACCGAGAGGCGGGAGTGGTTACTGTTTCTCGAAGAGGGGGCAACGGCGAAGAAGCACAAGAAGAAAGGGAGGAGAAGCTCGTGGCTGATGCGGTTATCGCCGCCGATGGTGTGCATAGTACGGCCAGGGAGTTCGTTCTCCACGGAGCAGGAGCAGACAATGGAAGCCAGAATGATAGTGCCACCATCAAGTTGCGAAAGAGTGGCGGTGGGATTTTTCGGTCACATTTCGATGCACGCTTGTGCGCTGAGGATGAGAAGGCACGGTGGGTGTTGGAAGGAACCGAGCAGAACGATCGGTTTCGAGGGTACATGGGGAAGGAAGTTGGGATTGTGATGGGGACGACTGGAAATGGAGAGTTCGTGTTCTGGACTTGTTTTCATCGGGTATGCTTGGTGTTCTTGCACACGCTCCTCTCACCTCTTCTCTCGTTCTGCAGCGGATAGACTGATGTTATTCGCGAAAGGATACGCCTGACTCGAAAGCGGAAAGTTGGGTTCAAATCTGCAGCGTTGACCCGGTCTTGGAGTATATCAAGGACTGGCCGATTGGCGAGCAACTTTCCGCGGTGATTTCTCGAACCCCACAAGGAAACTGCTTCAATCATCTGCTGCTCACCAGTGATCCCTTGCCAACTTGGGTTTCCAACAAGAGTCGAGTGATGATCATCGGCGACGCAGCACACCCTACCCTTCCGCATGCTGGGCAGGGGGCAAACCAGGCGATTGAGGATGCGGCCGTCGTGGCGATTTCACTGGAGTTGGCGGGTAAGAAGGGTGATATACCTTTAGGGCTGAAAGTCGCGGAGAAGATTCGGTGCGTTCTCTCTTTCTCACTTTCTTTCGTTCCTTCGGTGCAAATACTCCTGGATTTCGAAGATGTCCGTTTCACGAAAACTGACTTCACCTCATTATCTTTTTCTCAGCCACAAGCGAGCCACCCTCATCCAGGAAGGCTCGATCGTTGCTCAGGAAATCAGTCTGAAAGGCGGCTTCGATGCAGATAACCAGGAGGATAGCGCTAGTACGATCCCCCGCCAGGCTTGGATCTACCTGCACGACTGCGTGGAGTACACTTATAAAGAGTTCGAGCGGGCGGCCGCTGCGGTGAGGGATGTTACTCTGGTGTATGTGCCGACTAATGTGCCGGAAGATGGGAAGTATCGTTATGTGGATGATTTTGCTGCCGATAAGGAGAAGAAGTAGACCAGAGGTTGGGTGATTCTGGATTTTAGGTGGATTTCATCAAGCATCGACATCTGGGAGATGATGCACTGGAGTTAATCTGGGGTAATACTTGCAATGTGAATACACTTTAAATTCTAGGATATCTCGTGTTAGCTTGTAGGATAATCGTAGCATGACGCTGGCTGGTTGACGCCTGGTGCGTAGCCGCTGTATATGGCTGGTTGTGAGGCTTCACGTGTTCTTACTGCGTTGGCCTTACACTGAATTAAGGGGTCAGCCTTTTTTCACACACGATGCAGTGAGCGGGATATGAAACCATGATGATGAGGAGGTGGAGGATGGGGAGAATGATGGGAGAGAGTGTCGGCATGAGGCGTGGGGGAAGAGTGAAGAGGATGACGAGGAGGATCAAGACACACAAAGCAAACATTTTCGCTAACCAGTCATCTGATCACTACTTCAAGGGCCTGATCCAAACGATAGTCTGCCCATGCCATCCATGAGGTTGTATTTCATGTTCATTGGATGCTATTGGTACCTTCAGTCCCAGTTCAATCCAAACCTGTAGTCATTACTATCCAGGCAATCGCGACCTACCCTCCTTCCTCGAGAAGCTGATCATCTCATACTTCTCGCAGTTAGACTAAATCTACTATCTTCATCTCCACCACAACTCAAAACACTAGTCACTCAAAAAATTATCAACGCATCCAAAGGTCTAGAATATTGAGGACCGGCGGTAATTGTGCCATCGTTATGTCGGAACCGAAGTACAACAATCGCTACGATTCATCCCAAGGATACTATGAACAGCAGCCCAGCGGCTATGACCCTCGAACTCACGCAGGATATCAATCTCCAGGACAATGCCAGCATGATCAGCAGCCTCAACCAGGGTACCATTCAGGGTATCAGCCGCCCGCTGTAAGTGGACCCATAATGCATCAGAGCGAGACGCTCGGAATCTGATGACTTGGCCCAATGAATAGTATAACTACGATCAGCAACCCAATCCCTCTTATCATAATCTGTCCCCGTACATCCATCAAGGACAGATGCCTCTGAACGCCAATGGAGGTCAAGTGTCTGGATATTCTGAACCAAATGCACCTTACATGAACTATCGAAGCAATAATAACCCACCTTATTTTTCGCAACCGCAAACTGTTCAAGGCGAGAGCGCATCGTACTATGCTTCCCAGGCAGCTCCGCCGAATCCATCGGGGCCAGCTCCAGCTCCAGCAAATGAGAAAGGGTTTGGAGCTACGGTCACCGGTGCTGCAGCGGGTGGATTCCTGGGCCGCAAGTTTGGGGGTGGGCTACTGGGTACGGCCGGAGGTG
This sequence comes from Aspergillus homomorphus CBS 101889, assembly GCF_003184865.1. Classification (NCBI taxonomy): domain Eukaryota; kingdom Fungi; phylum Ascomycota; class Eurotiomycetes; order Eurotiales; family Aspergillaceae; genus Aspergillus; species Aspergillus homomorphus. The sequence continues at coordinate 131,890 of NW_020291932.1, read as the reverse complement.
CATTGGCAGGAGCTGCTGGGATGAATTTCGCGAGTAAGCTGTAGGTTTTCCAGGCTCAACATAACCTGCTTGACCCACGTGCATTGACTCTTATATCAATCTGCAGGCGCAAGAAGATCAAGGCGAAACATCGTCGCAAGCACGGCAGTAAAGGGCAGCAGAGCAGCTCAGAATCGAGTTCGTCGAGCTCTAGCTCGAGTTCGAGCTCAAGTTCCAGCTCTTCGAGCGAGAGTGATTAACGTGGGCCCAATGGATAAGAAAGGTTCGCGTTACGAGAAACGATCAAAGCCGGGGTTCCGGGCGGGTTTCTTGGGCTTGGTCATGGAAGTGGCTTTCTATCGATAGTGGTATTCTTTCTCATGATGCAATCAATGAGCATTGACTCATAGTAGTCTGCTCGACAATGCTATTCTTAAGGGCTACTTTGCTCCCAAAGCTTGTCATTTGTTGGGTGGCTCTCCGTCATCTTTCGCCACTGCTGTCATCGCGCCTTGCAACCATGGGTGCTTTCCCGCAACCATATGAGTGTAAACGTGGAACAAGTTTCCTTCGGCCATTCTAGTCTGAGTCTACTACTTTGGTTAACTCGCCCTTAGTTGGCTGTTTGCAGTCGCGCATGTGTACTCAGTAGGACGAGGGTCGAGTTTGTGAGTGTGGCAAGGCTGGGTTCCAACGCTCATGGGCAAAAGTCTAGGCAAATTATTGGAAAAACATATTGATGCTTGTCGGCTCCTTGTCTTTTCGATGAGCTCAATATTGCCCAGTTTCCAGTAGACTTCAGGCTCGCTACCCGCTATCGAGTAAGCATTAATATCAGCATCATATGATCAAGAAGCAGTGGTGGCGAACATACTCTAAATCGAAAACTTCGACCGTCAAAAAATTTGGAGTCTTCTGGCTCATTATATCAGCGGTATATATACACTGTCCAAGAAGGTCTTTGCTGCGTATGAGTCAAGGGTGTATTGTAGTCATCCCTTGAGCCCAGTCCGGGCGAGTCCATGGACCCGAGAGCAATGTTTTTGAATGGAAATGATTAGTATCCCATGCTTCGAAGAATAATATTATTTCTCATTCTTGCTTAAGAAGATTTTGAAACCAAAGCACGAAAGAATGAAAGGTAATTTGACATCTATCGATCAATTTTGGAACATATCATCAGTATTACGTCTCCTGACTCCCCCGAATTATATGTTTATTCTGCAATACTATCTCGATGTCGTCGTTCGAGTGATTCTCAAAGAAACAAAGAGTTGTGTCGAGGAATGAGGTAGATCAAGCTCAAAAAGAACTACAACGCACTCGACAGTACGACATCACAACCAAATCCTTCTATGATCAAACCCATGCGATCTCGTGAGGAGCAGCAAAAATGATGGGGAAACCCGGAAAATAAGCACGATAGGAACTTTAGATAGTGGCCGATAAGCACGATAAGGAAACCACCCGCCTACTCTTTGCAAGGGGCATGAACGACTAGGCTGACACTGCGGGGCTGGATTTCTATCCCAAGCTGAGTAGAATGGTTAATACAGTACGACAGCAAGATCCCTGCAAGTTGTCTGAGCCCTCGAGTTCATGCGGTGAGTCCGGATGCCTGAGTCACTCAAATGGCGGTGTTGACAATCTCACCCATCAACGGTTCTTGTTTCAGACAGGCTCGGCCAAGATGTTTGTGCTTTATCATTTAGTGCTCAAACCCATGCTTAGCCCTGACTGTTGCTCGTTTCATCCCTCGTATCTAAGAATAATGTGCTCCGGTTTGGATGTTGGGATTCGAGTCTGCTCGTTAGGGCTCTTTCGAGGACAAGCTTATCAGGAGAGGCCAATCACATGAAACACAGGTCAGTATGAAGGGTATGAGTAAGCATCGGGTTACCTTTTGGGAATTACCTCACAGGGCAGTAATTAGATACTTCGCTGACAGTATAGGAGAATCAAGTATCATGTCACTTTATGCGACCGTGCAGTCCTGTATGCATCGCTTATGGCGGAGCAAACAGATTTCCTCAGCAGTGGTTATGTGTTTTTGTGTGCCGACAAAGCAGCAGTCAACGCAATGAGCAGTCGAGGGAAATCCTCGGGGGGATGCGCAACAACGAAAACGGGGTCTTGGCTCCAAACCACGGCGCTTAGCAACTCTAATCTTTCAAAACTTTTTTTCCTCTGGTGTCATTTTTCATCTTTTACCGATTCTCACCCATCCCGGCGACCATTCCGAGAGAGGAGGAAGAAGAAGAAGAAGGACATTGAGCCGTCTAGAATGGGGCTGCGCCACCGGGAAGATCTGAGGGTGGCAACTGAAAATAAACCCTTCCCTCCACCCCTCCATCCCAAGCATCTGCAAGACCAACCAGGCGCGGCATCATACCCGGGCGGAGATCCCTTACATACAGTTTTTCGTAAAACCGCTACGCTACGTATCGGTTCATGAGTGACTGCTGCACCCCGGGATTATCACTTGTAGGGACAACTGGCTTGACAATCGTGGAGGATTGATTGTTTTGGAGGGGTGTGTGCGTCTATGCTATGATGAGGGGTACGGTAGTTAGGGCCCCCATTATACCGCTAAATGGACCTGCAACGTAAAATAACCCGGGGTACCATCACGACAAGGAGAACAATAGCTGGTCCTTTCTGATATACCCGTGATTCTCAGCCCTGCCGGGAAAGGGGCACTGTATCTCGTATGTACAAAGTACTCCGGAGACGAGACGAGCTGGTGGTCTGCTCGGGACGGACTTATTATGTACGAATTCTTGTACTATAGGTAAGAGACGTAGATTGGCTGGGTCAACCAAGCGAATCAATAATGTTCAACCACAGTGAACTACTTTGATTTAATTGACTACTGGTATAATTGCAGGCAGAAGTTCGGAATCTCGACTTCCATCAGGATTGAGATGACAAGGAGGCGACAGAGACAGAGACTCACTCACTTCACCTCAGGGCTTCCGAATCGCAGTGGTGGTGAAGGGCGAGAAAGTTGGTGGTGACTAAGCCGATCCCAGTTGCAGCCCCCGCCAACCAGCCAATCGACGAAGCGTGATTGACCCGAGTGGTAGCCACCGACTCTATTGGGTTTGGTTGTTGCTGAGTCTGCCATCGCCTCTAAGCTATTTCCGGTCTTAGTGCGGGCCCATTCTAAGGAACAGAGAGAAAAATTAAAAGGAAAATTTTTTATCAGAGCGGCGCGGCTGTTGGGCGGCGAAAAGAAGGCCACAAAGCGATAAATATCATATCCCCCCATCCTGCCTCTTCCCCTCCTTTTCCTCCTTCCTACTCTCCCTCCCCCCCTCATCCTTCCCATCTTCTCTTTTTTCTAAGAGGTTTGGTCCTCTAAAATTCTTGTGTTTTACTTTTTGTCTTCTGTTCAGACAAAAAAAAAAATAGAGGCCGTTTTTAGAGCGTTCGCTGCGTCTTTTTGTGAATCAGACGCAACTTTCGTGGGCCACACCCCTCTTATCGAGATACCCTCATAGAACGTTTTTCACACGTTCTCGCTTTTTATCCTCCTTTCTTATCTTCTAACGATTCTTCGGAGTCTCTTTCACAACTAAAAATGCCTGCTGCCGACGCTTCTTCGCTTCCTGCTGCTACCAGCAAGGAGACTGCCCAGTCCGTGGCTGTTCTCGAGGACCTCTTGAAGAACCTCAACCTGTCCACCTCCCAGGATGAGGTGAACGCTGCCACCGACAACCTGGCTCACCTGTTCAGCGGTCCCATCCCTGAGCAGGTTCTGCCCCTCAAGTACGTATTGCACCTTGTGTGGTTTGGCTAAGCTAGACCGGAAAACTTTTGCACGCGGGACGGCGGACTAATAACGTGACTTAGGGCTGTCGAGGCGTTCAAGAAGCAGCTTTCTAACAAGAAGGATGCCAACGCCCGTGAGCGCGCCTGCAACGCCATCCGCGCCATTGCCTCCCACTCCACTATCGCTCCTGGTGTCGAGCCCCACCTTGTCGCTCTCCTCGGCGATGTCCTCGCTGCTGTTGGTGACAAGATGATCCCCGTCAAGAACGCCGCCTCCGCTGCCGCCATCGCCATCGTCAAGGGCATCAACGGCAACGCCGTCAAGGCTGTCCTCCCCCCTATCCTCAACTCCCTCCAGAACGCCCAGAAGTGGCAAGAGAAGGCCACCGCTCTCGAGTGCATTGAGGCTCTCGTCGAGTCGGCTCCTGCTCAGCTCTCCTTCCGCGTTCCCGACCTCATCCCCGTTGTCTCCGAGGCCATGTGGGACACCAAGGCTGAGATCAAGAAGGCTGCCTACGCCACCATGGAGAAGGTTTGCGGTCTGATCGTCAACAAGGATATTGAGCGTTTCATTCCCGAGCTCATCAAGTGTATCGCCAAGCCTGAGAACGTCTCCGAGACCGTTCACTTGCTCGGTGCCACCACTTTCGTTTCCGATGTCACCGGCCCTACTCTCGCGATCATGGTTCCCCTTCTTGACCGTGGTCTTGTTGAGCGTGAGACCGCCATCAAGCGTAAGTCCGCTGTCATCGTCGACAACATGTGTAAGCTCGTGGAGGACCCCCAGATCGTCGCTCCTTTCTTGCCCAAGTTGATGCCCCGTCTCGAGAAGAACTTCGATACCCTGGCCGATCCCGAGGCCCGTGGAAAGACCAAGCAGGCCTTGGAGACTCTTACCCGTGTCGGTGATGTCAAGGACGGCAAGATCCCCGAGATCTCCACCGCTGGTGACATCTCCACCGTTTCTGCTATCCTCAAGGACATCCTCAAGGAGAAGCACAGCACTCAGGCCGAGGGTGCTGAGGACGTCATCAACTACGTTGGTGCCGTTGCTGGTCAGCTCGTTGACGAGAAGGACGCTGAGGTCACCAGCTGGACTCAGAACGCTCAGCCTTACATTGCCGCCATCGTCGGTGAGGAGGATGCCAAGAGCGTCGTGGAGACTCTCCGCAAGAAGGCCTCTCCCCTCGCTGCTGAGGCCGATGCCGTCCTCTCCGATGAGGAGGAGGGTGAGGATCTGTGTAACTGCACTTTCTCCCTGGCCTATGGTGCCAAGATCCTGCTGAACCAGACCAACCTCCGCCTCAAGCGCGGTCAGCGTTACGGTCTCCTCGGTCCCAACGGTACCGGTAAGACCACTCTCATGCGTGCCATCAACAACGAGCAACTTGAGGGCTTCCCCAAGAAGAGCGAGGTCAAGACCGTCTACGTCGAGCACGACTTGGACGCTGCCGATACTGAGCAGACTGTCATTGGCTGGACCATGAAGAAGCTTCGTGAGGTCGGTCTCGACATTTCTCAGTCCGATGTCGAGGATAAGCTCCAGGAGTTCGGTTTCCTCAAGGAGCAGCTCGAGGGCCCCATCACCTCCCTGTCTGGTGGTTGGAAGATGAAGCTGGCTCTTGCCCGTGCCGTCTTTGAGGACCCCGATATCCTTCTGCTCGACGAGCCTACCAACCACTTGGACGTCAAGAACGTCGCCTGGTTGGAGAACTACCTCTGCACCTCCCCCTGCACGTCCATCATCGTCTCCCACGACAGCAAGTTCTTGGACAATGTCATCCAGCACGTCGTTCACTATGAGCGCTTCAAGCTCAAGCGTTACCGTGGTAACCTGAGCGAGTTCGTCAAGCGTGTCCCTGCTGCTCGCTCCTACTACGAGCTGGGCGCCTCCGAGCTCGAGTTCAAGTTCCCCGAGCCCGGTTTCCTCGAGGGTGTCAAGACCAAGGCCAAGGCCATCATCCGTGTCAACAACATGTCCTTCCAGTACCCCAACACCCCCCGTCCTCAGATCACCGACATCAGCTTCCAGGTCTCCCTGGGTTCCCGTATCGCTGTCATTGGTCCCAACGGTGCCGGTAAATCTACTCTGGTCAACGTCCTGACCGGTGAGTTGATCCCCACCGTTGGTGACGTCTACCAGCACGAGAACATCCGTATCGCCTACATCAAGCAGCACGCTTTCGCTCACATCGATAACCACCTCGACAAGACTCCCTCCGAATACATCCAGTGGCGTTTCCAGACCGGTGAGGACCGTGAGACCATGGACCGTGCCAACAAGATCGTGACCGAGGAGGACGAGAAGGCCATGGACAAGATCTACAAGATCGAGGGTACCTTCCGTCGTGTCATTGGTATCCACGCCCGTAGAAAGTTCAAGAACAGCTACGAGTACGAGTGTTCGTTCGCCCTGGGTGACAACATCGGCATGAAGTCCGAGCGCTGGACCCCCATGATGAGCACCGACAACGCCTGGATTCCCCGTAACGAGATCATGCAGTCCCACGCCAAGATGGTTGCTGAGGTCGATCAGAAGGAGGCTCTTGCCAGCGGTCAGTTCCGTCCTCTGGTCCGCAAGGAGATCGAGCAGCACTGCGAGAACTTCGGTCTCGACGCCGAGTTGGTCTCTCACTCCCGCATGCGCGGTCTGTCCGGTGGTCAGCGTGTCAAGGTCGTCCTCGCCGCCTGCTCGTGGCAGCGTCCCCACGTCATCGTCCTTGACGAGCCTACCAACTACTTGGACCGTGACTCCCTTGGTGCCCTCTCCAAGGCCATCAAGACCTTTGAGGGTGGTGTTATCATCATTACTCACTCCCGTGAGTTCACTGAGAACCTTACCGAGGAAGTCTGGGCCGTCGTTGACGGTAAGATGACTCCCTCCGGTCACAACTGGGTTCAGGGTCAGGGTTCCGGTCCCCGTCTGGAGGACAAGAACGCCGGTGACACTGAGGTCGTTGATGCCATGGGTAACAAGGTATGTTTATCGCTCTCCTGCCGGCCCCGTGCCGGTCTCCCCGCCGCCCCCCCTCCGGCCTCCCAACCCCCCTTTCCTATCCCACACCGAAATCTTGACCCACCCTGATGCTAATCTGTCTCTAGACCGTCATCGAGAAGAAGAAGAAGCTCACTTCTAGCGAGCTTAGAAAGAAGAGGAAGGAGCGCATGGCTAGGAAGAAGAGAGGTGAGGAGGTTTCTGACGATGAGGACTTCTAAATGTGATATGGAAGTTGTGGAGGAGGTCAAAAATCGGGTCGGTTGGTGTTTAGCCGACGTTTCCTTATTTTTACAATAGATTTATTGCTTGACGAATGCAAAATGGCTTTAATGATTCAGCACAATGATATCATGGTTCCTTCAACTCTTTTCCACTAATGTAGAACGTATAAGCAGTAATAGCTGCGAGTCCATGATGCCCTTTGGCATCATTCAGGGCTTAGTCACTATATTGCCGTGCCTCACCGCTTTCGGCCGCCGCTTTCAGACTCTCAACGTTGACCGACAGTCAAGTATTCAACAGTTAAGTATTCAATGGGCCAGATCATTTCTCCACCACTGTAGGTGAGGAAGGATTACAAACAAGGTTGGAAAGTCTGTTGTTTGCGCATGGCAACAAGCCCAGCCATGGATGCTCTATCCCATACCACGCGCGCGGTGTTCGGGGGAGTCTCGAACAATGCCGTTAGCATGGCCAACCAGTATCTACATTTATACTCTATTTAACTCTTCTTTCGTTTCTTGACACCAAGGCAGCAATGTCTACAATCGCCGAAGCTTATCCTGTGCTTGAAACATACTACATTGTTTCTTGTGTACAAATTGAACTCTCGATGCTTTCCTCTGCCGCACTTCGTGACCAACCGGATCATTCTTCTCTGTTGTCCCGCTGTTGACGACCCCAAGACTTGTCCCCCGTGGGCAATCCTTAGCTTGACGTGCAAGTATACTCTACAGATACTTCTCAGACTACCTCTTCGGGTTCTTTTTACCCATAATCACGCTCAGGGGCACCAACCCTCGAATATCACTACGATGTCTCCCAACTCGGGAGATGTAACCTCCGAACCACAAGTACTAGGTACGCGCGCGTTTCTAGAAAAGCCAGCAGATTCAGGCATCATCATATCCGAGTCCATTTGGGTTGTCAAGTAGATATCTTCTTCAAATCCTTGTGCGTAAAAGCTAATTATATAGCTAGACTTCGATGCCTTAGTTCATTCCATTCGCACACCAGATCTTCCCCCATTGCTCCGAAGAAGGCTTGCCCCTACACACCAAGCTCCATCAGCCGGGAACACGATACAATGCTGTTCATACAATCTATGTATGTGGCCGGAGAAGGGCCAGACGTTTGCTTCCTCAAGCACACGTTCGTGAACGTCTCCAATCGCCCTCGCGCGTCTGGTACGTCTCCTGGGCCCATCCATACCTTGACATAAAATAGCCTTCTTGGCCTCTTAAGCGTCTGCGGCTTCTATTGCCCACACACGGTTTACGCATGGTGGCTAAGATAAGCGGAGAGATATATGTCTCATCATATTCTTGGCTTATTGCCAACGATGAATAGCGCGGGCTGGTTATATCGTGTTCACCGGTGAGCCACAAACTACTCGCGGAGTTGATGGAAGCTCTTTTTACTGGTCTTTAATGGGCGGCTGGGCTATATTTCTCATGCAGGGCGATTGTCCTCACCATGATAGGATTCGTTCGGTCAGTTGCCTTCTGTTCCGTTGTTCTCTTTCTCCCCTCTGGATCTCCTTAGTTGTTCTTACCTCGCCTCGACCACCATATCTTCTGCTGTCTCCGTCCACGTCTTCGTCCTCGGGTCTATATCTCTCCGTGTCATGCGTTGAGAGACTCGACACCCGACAGGCGGTATCGAATGGGCTTGAAGATCATGTGGTAAGCCTTACTTTAAAGACAAAACAATGCATAGGTAGAGGCGGCATTCTTATTTCGCAGCTGTCGCTCAGCAGACCTCGAAACATACGCATTGATCAACTCTACCGAAGGTAGAGAGAGGGCGTACTAGAGCGAAGGCAACATCGATCCGCTTGAGCCAGCTATGATCAGTCTGGTCGTTGAGTGTTTCATTCACCGTTTTCATGCACTACACGCTGTACAGCGGGTTGTTAAGCATCATTGTACACCCGCGGTAAAAGCCGTGGCAAATTCGAAGGCCCCTCGTGTATTGCGGCTATCGCGAACGTCCGCGTGGTAGATGATGTGGAACTTGGCGGCCTCAAGGTCCTTCACCTACTAAGGTAGCCTAGTTATGGATTCGATGAAAATTCTCGTAAAGACCCAAAGCTGGGGCGCCACAACGGTGGCGTGTCGGCAGAATAGAGAGCAGCACTTTATAAAAACCTCAATGTGCATCGGCTTCTGAATGAAATCAAAGCCTGAAAATGCCAACTTACCTTCACAGCAGCTGAGCTTGAGCCCGCGGGTACCAACAAGGTGAAGAGCTGAGGTTTTGTGGTCTCAATGACGTCTGAAGGCTTAGGCACAGAAACGGGTAAATGACAAGCAATCTTATGCATACGGACCAGAAGAAAGGAAGAGTATCATATTCTTTAGGGCCAAGACTTGTTACAGTATATGGTACGCTATCCGGAGATTGAAAGTAGGGATAGACCATGATGTGAAGGCAAAGTTGCTTGCTTAGGTCCTTCTCAATGGCCTTCAGGATCTGTATAAGAAGAGACAGTTCAAGCAGAGAAACTACGCTTTTTATGCCCCATTACAGGACCTAAGCTCTTGCTGCAAATGCTACACACAATTGCTGTTGTTGTTTGCTTCCAGATATACCTGGAGCACTTTGAGGACTCTCGGATGCTAAATGTTGTCCATAAACCTCTTGTTAATTGCTTTGGTGTTCTTTGATGTCTTCCCCGGATACCCTCTTCACCATGATCTGGAATCGCCAGGGACCATGAAATCTCTTAAGTCCAAGCATGGAAAACTGAACGAAGTCTCAGAAACAGTGACTTGCTCGACACGCGCTGGAAACTGCTGAAAATGACAACTCTGCGAGAATTGTGCGCTCAGCTCCCGCCAAATTGTAGTAGAGCCCTGTGATGGTGTATTAGGCTATGCCTTGCCTGAGGCCCTCAGAGCCCGTGACCCCACAGTCTCCCTCTTCCTCCTCCACTCCTTCCTCTTCCTCTTCCTTCTCCTCCTTCTCATTCTCCTTCATCATCATCGCCGTCATCATCATCATCGTCATCAACACCATCATCATCATCATGAGTAAGTCACACTGCAATCATTCCATCCTCAAACCTTGTAGATAGAGCTGACTAGTTACTGTCCCTAGCCAGGCAAGTAAGTCTCGAACTCCGCAACTCGACTATCCTTGTGTTACAAGATAAGAATATACTCCCTCTTGTTCAAGGATCCACTCGAACTGGGCTGATCCACCTACATGAGGCTGCTTCGCCGGCTCACGTAGTTGAATGAGCCCAGCTTGATGACCTTCTCCATCAATGCTTCATCAGAGAAATACAAGGTTATCCTTAACTGCTCTGTGCTTGACAAATCTGCAAAGGATGGCTTGTATCACATATGCTAACTACAATACTAGAACTGCGCTGCCGCTTGTGGCCCAGCTGGCCCTGCCTTCTTGACCCTATCGTCACACCATGACAAAATCCTGCTACAACTTCCTTCAGAATCATCCTACCAGGGATTTTTTCGGCAGCGAGAAGCATCCAAGTCGATTAACAACTAGGACAAAAAGCCTTTGTTCCTGATTAGCTCCGAGAAATAGAACTCTCACACCAGTACAAGCCCTATCTCTACGATCAAGTGTTCTACATCTCCTCTTGCAACATCGTCACAGGCAGCCTTGTCCCAACAATCTACCACAAAACTTCATCAAAGTAGGTACCCCATGTCGCTGTTCGCCCAAGCCGCTTGCCCAAGCTGAGCCGGCCCCGTGCCGCAGATCCACACTCCCACGATGCCATTTGATCTGAACAACCCCGCTGCCCCCTTCGCCGCTGCACCAGCTGAGCCGGTAAGAGTCTTCCTGGAAGACTGGCTTGGGTAGCTGTATGTGTGCTTATGTCATTGTAGGTCTCTAAGGAACGCAAGGCGATGGATAAGGCCATCAGCAAGGCCGTGGCTAAAAATCACGCCAGGTAAGTAATATAAGCTATAGTTTCTGTTTTTGTATCTACTAATAATATATAGATAAAGGAGAAGCCTTTGGCCGCGGGCCAGGAAGTGCCGAACAAATTCTTTGAGGAGGAAGTTCAGGCGCCTAGGCGCGAGTTGTCTGAAATACAAAGGCAACATGCAGATGCGGTTCATCGGTCTATTGAGCAAGCCAAGGGAGTGCACAAACTGTGGCGTGAGCAGTATGACCAGCAAAGGAGGAAGGTGGAGCAGGCCAATGCACGTATTTCAGGGTGATAGGCCGTCAAGAAGAAAAGAGAACTCTTCCCAGGACCCCCGCCGACGTCTCCGCGTTCAGTTACGTTGCCGTGGAGAATCCACATCCAGGTCCGGAATATCAACCGGCTTCCCTTTCGACATACGGCGCCCTAGGGGGCTCTCAACATCTGGCGCGAGCAGGTTGACCAGCAAAAGAGGAGAGTTGAAGAGGCTAATGCGCGACTGGGGGAGGTCCAGGATGAGATGAAAAAAGCTAAGGCAAGAGTTAGTAGTCTGTATGAGACCCTTTTCGCTGTCCTGAGATCGGAAGAGTAGGTTCTTTTGAAGAAGCTTAATCTTAATCTCTTTAAGTCCAAACAATTTCGAGATAAATGAACTTGATGGAACTGGGAAAGTGGTGGAATACCTCTGAGAGGCGTGGAAATGGGGATGATTCTTGCTATTGAGGAACTCAGGAAAACGAGGCTATCAGCATGGCAACTAGGGCCGTGAGCTGACCTCTGAGAGGCCTCAGGCTCGTCAGAACTGTCTTGAACGTTTATTAAAAGAATAGTCTTGATCGTGAAAAGAAACTCCTAATGAATTAGTGAACTGAGACAGCGACTTGCTGGCCTCCATATCACATTTAGAAGTCCTCATCGTCAGAAACCTCCTCAAGGCGCTGATATCAGTTAGCATCAGGGATTGTCAAAACCTTGAAAACGCTTCCTTGCTATCCTCACGGGGCGCTGGCCACCATAGCCATTTTGACGTGCCTGGGGCCTCTCTGAGGTCTGCTCACCGCCCTAGTTGCCATGTCGATAGCCTCGTTTCCCTGAGTTCCTTGATAGCCATGAATATCACCTTTACCACGCCTCTGAGTGGTGGTTCCATCACAATTGTTTACCATATTCGTCTTGATTAACAAAATACGGTTTTCTGTTCTTCCTCGGTTACCTCTTCGCTCTGCTTCCGATTACCCAGAGTCATATTTGCTACTACCATGGCTGACACGTATATTCTGATAGCCTATACTACTCCCGACACGCTTCCCTCGAGCACTTACAATGGAAACCGCTCTCGTGCCTTCTGAACGCGTTTAAGTGTCGACATATAGCTCCCTCGCCATCGGCAATAATTTGAAGCTGAGTGAGTGGGAAGTTACAAGGAGCTCGGTCTTGAACCCGTCCCGATTGGTCCGCTGCGGTAGTCACCGGTCGTGCCTGCACGCTTAATCCCCCGTGTTTATATTCGATCACATACAGTAGTTACACTATAGTTACTGTAGCATTGCCCTGTGCTGCCTACATACATACTCAGCTTACTGACAGCCCACGTCAGGATAAATCACACCACCACAGTCCCAAAAAACACAACTCAATCAACCCATCACAATCCCCTTGCGCAGCCAGCTAACTGACCCAGCTCGACCGGACGTACTACAATCACCGTGGACCCTCTATCCATCACCCCAAAAGAACATCCACGACTCCCCGAAGGAAAACCACAATGCCTCAACCACCCAACTTCACTCCTCAAACAACCAGCAAAGAAGCCTTCCAAACAGCACTAGCAGCACACATCCAGAAAAACAAGCACTGAGGTAAGCCCCACCTTCCTCATCGCATCTTCGAACCTCTACCGTCCTCCCCTCCATCGCCTAAAACAATCCCCCCTCAAGCTCCCAGCAGACACTCATATTCATGAAATGCAGTCCTTTTAATGAAATCAGCCCCAACAGCCTCATCAACAAGCAGCACAACAGCTCCAGGTATCCTCGCCACCTCCCGCCCTCCCATCAATCCACTACCTGCCCTCCTAATCTTCGCAGGTCGAAACCTCTCCACCCTGAATGAAAACACCTTCCTCATCGCCGAAACCGCACTCACCCTGCACAAAACCCGTATTTCTCGATCTAGCGGACAAACGAGCGTGCGGCGCACTAGGGCGGAGGTCCCATCTACCTGCGGCATGGATGTGCTGATCAATTGCGGGCAAGAAAGGAGAGTCTACGATGAGTGGCGCGCTTATGACCATAGTAAGACGGCGGTTATTCTACCTTAACCATAAATTACTCGCATTACCGTGTCTGCGCCCCCCTCGGGAAGCTGAAAGAAAAGGGGGGTCTGAGGGTTCTCCTCCAGAGCACCCAGACGCTCCTACTGCCGACTCGCGCATATCTGCCGTGCAGCTGCCGCAGTTGCAGCGGCCAGGATAGCAGTGCCCAGGCCCAGGCCCGCGCATCCGGCGTGGCGTTGATGGATGCGGTTCGCAAAGTGGCGACACAGGCTATCAGCCTTGTTCAGTCTCTGAGGCAAGGTCGTCGATGTTGCAAATTGCCTGGATTGCGCGAGTGTCTGGAGCGTCTCGGCTGTGGAAGCATACACCGCTACCATCCCCAGCCAGTACAGCAGCATCAGCGGGATGACTGAAGGGTTCGAGAAAGCTAACGCGTTTTTTTTTGTAGCTTCCCTCGATACAGCAGCTGGCCGGGAGATGACCATACCCCCGTCCTCGGATTGCAGTCCCCGGTACCAATCCAGTAGCTGCGCTTCATGGACTACAGCCCTCCGCATCAATAGCTCGGCAGAATCGCGATTGAGACCATCCAGTCGTGTCTTCCGCCGCACGGCAGCTAACGTGTGCATGATCTGGTACAAGATATCCAGCAGCCGATCAAATACATCCGTTGCCGGCTCAGCGGGCAGCTCGAGGTTCGGCGGGGAGATGATCTGCCCATCGATACAGATGCGGAGGAACTAAGCCAGCCAGCGTTAGCTGTCAATCGACACGACAAAAGATACAAGCAAGGCATACATCAACAGTCCGCAGCCGACGCAAGTCCTGCTTGCTCAGCGCCAGCGCAGGTGCAGCCAGCTGCCGTACGAGGTTACAGGCGGCCTGCACGTGGATCTGCCACGCATTGCCCTGGCCTGGCGAGTGGGTGCATGACTCGTACAGGGCAAGGATCATGCCGGAGCGGATGAGGTCCGTCGGCTGCGTGAGCGCAGGCAGGGCTCGGATCTGCTGTACCGCTAGCTCGTACTGATGGCGGCCCTGCTGGGCGAGCGCGTCGTCGTGCCGGGTGTTCGCGGTGTGCGTTAGGGTGAGCGCGGCGAGCGACGCGTGCACGATTGGTGATCCGGACTCCAGGAGGGTGAAAAACGTCTCGGCCCAGTGTAGCGGCGATGGGTAGGTGACTGCGCGCCGGGTCTTGGGCGGGAGGTAATCGTGCAGAAATTGCGCGAGTAGCTGGGTTTGACTCTGGTATTCTGCCATTAATTGCTGGCTGGGGTGGAGGAGAGTGTGTGTGCCGTGCGTTGGCGTAGTACTACTGCTTCTGCTTCATTCAGTTATAGACATTTAGATAGGTACAGGGTTACCTGCATCTGGGCGTACCCCCCACACTCCCGATTCGAAGACCGACACCGACAGCACGTTGGCCGCGCCTTGTCACACTGTATCCATGTGATGTGAGCGTCGCATTGCAACAAGGATCTTAAGCAAATACTCACTTTGACCTTCCGTGCAAGACATGTCCGACAACTCTGAGCACGCCACGAGCTCCTGCCCATTCTACCAGGGTGAGTATGTACTGTACATCTAGACCAATGCTGCTGGTCCAATGCCTTGAATGGAGAAGCGTAAGCTTACGCTTACTACGGCGTGCAGCCCCCGACGCGACAGCGGAGCGGAAGAATCCGCCGCCGGTCTGTATCAACCCCCCTGTTCATTTAAGACCTTCTCAGGGGCTGCTATCCCCCAGCTTTCGTTCAGTATTCAGCACGTAAGTGCTTAACGGTGTTATGTATTTTGGATTGGGTTACGAAGAGGATTCATCTTGGGCAAACATGCTCTCGTCATCTTTGCATTAGTTTTCTAGTGGGTATTCTTATGGCTATTTTGCTGTACGATAGGTTGTAGTATAAATACGAGAGCGAGCAGATCTGCGGCATGTTAATCTCTGGGTTTGAGCTAGGTCAAGCAGCGGTAGGTTGCTTGGACAAGCTTAGGTGCTTGGGAAGCTGGAAAGAAGGGGGGTCCGGGGGTTCTCCCCCGGATATCTTTATACTCTGGTATTAGGATTGAGGTGCCCAGGAAGCTGAAAGAAAGGGGGGTCCGGGGGTTCTCCCCCGGGACGTTGTTATTTGGTATCTTCTGTGTATATCAAGGCTACTTGGAAATTGACAACAGTTGCCCTTGAACGGATTCTAAGAGCGAGATTTGCTTCAAGTGTCTTGAGACACTGTCTTAAGATCTATACCCTACGAAGCCATACTTCACATCCCGGGTGGTCCTCCCCTGCAAAAGAGAGATTCATATAATTTCAGATGTATAAAGGATTAGCTCATTCGTCTCATCATAAAACCTCCGAATCAAGCCAGGCCCAGGTCCTTGTAGAAAGCATCGGTCTTAGGCTCACGGCCCAGGAAGTCGGTCAGGGTCGACATCTCGTCCTGACTACCGCCCTTCTCCAACACCTTGTACCGGTACCGACGGCCGGCTTCGGGGTCCATCGGGTTCTCCTTGAACACGGTGTAGAACATGTCGGTAGAATAAACTTGCGAGCTGGACGGGGTTAGCATTGGTACCATTCAACCAGTAATCCACAAGACATACCTCAAGTATCCATAGTATCCGGCGTCATAGCCGCCAATCAGATGGCCGAAAGTGGCCTCGCCGTGTCCCCATTCCTCACCCAGACCCAGGCTTTCAGGGCCCTCGATCTGGGTAATCTCGTGACGCAGCTTGTTGTATGTGGCGGAGATCGGCAGCTTCTTGATCTGCTCATGGCTCTCGGGCTGGTGCACGGTCATATCGAAGATACCGAAGTGCAGCTGGCGCAGGTTGAACAGAGCATCGTTGACGTGCTTGGTGCGGATGAGGTTGGCGATGACGTCATCGGGGATCTGTCCTGAAGGAGGCTCCTTGCCTTCTGCCTGCTCCTTCCAGGCTGCGAGGTATTCGGGAGACAGGGTCGAGTAGTGCTTGCTGAGGGACTTTAGCTGCGAAGGAGTCCAGCACCAGTTCTCGAGCATCTGACTGGGAGCCTCGACGAAGTCCCGCACGGTGTTCGTTCCGTGGAAGCGCGAGTAGATCGTCTTGGAGACCAAGTCGTGGATACCGTGGCCCAGCTCGTGGAACAGAGTAACTACTTCGTCGTGCTTCAGTAGACTCGGCTTCTTGGGAGTGGGCTTGGTGAAGTTGCACACCAGAGCGGTGGCGGGGTAGCGACGGTTGCCATCAGCATCGATGAATCCCTAGCCGTGGTCAGTGTAGGTCAATCGACACGCCAAAAGGAAGCTTACCGGCTGGAGGTTGAAGTTGGCAGCATGGCCATACTTTCCGGTACGAGGGAACAGGTCCAGATAGAGATAACCCACAAACCCGCTGCCCTCGCCCTCGTCGTTCCAGACACTGAAGATCTGGACATCCTCGTGCCAGACAATGTCACTTCCCTTACCCGAAGGAGCCACCTTCTCACGATCCTCACCGGTGATCTCCACGAACACAAGACCAAAGAGCTCTTCGAAGATCTTGAGCATGCCCTCAATGGTGGTCTGCAGAGGGAAATACTCGGCAATGAGCTGCTGGTCGAGAGAGTACTCTTTCTCCAGCAGAAGACGGTCGTAGAAGCGGTGATCCCACAGGTAGTAGTGACCATCGAACTTCTCGCCACGGGACTCAAGGTCAGTCTTCTTCAGTTCGAGAAGGGTCTTGAGCTCCTTCTGCCCGCCAGCCGTCAAACGGGAGCGCAGGTCTCCAAGGAAGTCATTCACGGTCTTGGGCGTCTTAGCCATCTTGTCCTCGATGCGGAAAGCGGCGTGGTCCGGGTATCCCAGCAGGCGAGCCGCCTCGTCACGCAGGATGATGGCCTCCTGGAAGAGAGGCGCATTCTGGTTGCACTTGTTCTCGTTCTGGATAGTAACCTGCTTGCGGGTCTCCGGGTTCTTGGCGTACTTCATGGTCGGGAAGAGATCCGGGTACTTGAAGGTCAGCCGGAGCTTGCCCTCGTTCTCGCCTTCACCCTTCTTCAAGCCAGCCAAGACATCTTCGGGGACACCGTCCAGCTGCTCCGGGGTGAACCAGATGCCCTCGTTCTCTTCGTTGAGGTTCCTCTGGAACTCGATGCCAATCTGACTGAGACGCTTCTTGATCTCCTTGAAGCGGTCGCGCTTGGGCCCGGCCGGCAGACCCAAGCCATTGCGGATGTAATCCTTGTGTTCCTTCTCCAGCAGACGGCGGGACTCCGGGTCGAGCGACTCGTTCTTCTTTAGCACGGCGTCGACGAGCTTGAAGACGTCTTCCCGCATCACGGACTCGATGAAGAAGTCATCCATCAGAGCTTCGGCCTTGGCGGATGCGTCACGCAGCTCTTGCTCGGTCGACACCGCCTGATAGAAGCTGATGATATGGGATTCCAGCGCCATGGCGTTCTCATCCTGGGCCAGAGGCTTCACGACGCCGTCGAAGGAAGCAGACTCGAGCTTGACGTCGGCCACGACATCGTCCTGGACCTTGCGGGATCTGGCGATGAGTCGGTTGGCGTCGTCGACGATGGACTGTGCGGTCGCAGTGAAGACGGGCGGAGCCTGAGGAGGCCGACGGAGGTGCTCGGGGGCCATACTGGCGGTTGTGAGGGATTTGCGGAGGTTCGTCAACCCTGGATTGAAAGCGGTAGGGAGTCTGGAGCCACGGAAATGGCCCAGGACTGAAGCTAGTCGGTAGGTGGGGGAGGGGATGCGAAGCGGAGGAGCCACGGTGACGAGGAGAACGCCCACGAGAAGGACGAGGAGGGCGGGTAGATAAAAGAAGCGAGATTGAGGGGTAGCAATGATGATGACAGATGGGGGAGGGGGGAATAGGAGGGGCAAAGAGAAAGGGCGGCGAACAACAATGCAATACGTGGCTATGCGGTCGTGATGCAAGACAAGAGCTGAGCTGTTGTCGCTGTTGCCAGTCGGAGCTAAGCTAGTTAGTTAGAGAGAGAAAGTGAAAGAGAGGTCAGGTGGATCCCGCAACAAAAATCCACACACACACAAAACAACAACCGTCGTCTTCTCCACAGTCCACCGTCCATCAGCCACCATGCTCCATCACCCTCATTGTTTCACCTGATCTACGTTGCTAACTTGCGATACTATATGCACCCTGTCAAATAGTGCCAGCAGGAATATGACGGGCTTGTACACTGCGTATGCAAGCGTCTGCCAGGTTTGGGATTGCGGGGTTCCAAATCTTATCCCACCACTCCACCCATGCTACGACTATTCCTACAAAGCTCAGCCTACAAAGACCCCAGATTTAATGTGGATATCTTCATTGCTCTATTTTTAACCAGCATTGTGGAATTTCGATCATATCATGTCACTGATTCAAATGCCAGTGCCACTCATCATACTAGACACGCTCTGTCTGCAGGATAGAAAAAGGAAAACTCAAGGCCAACTCCGGGAACTCCCACCACTTGAAAACCTCATCAAACGCCCAGAGTGCTGAATTATAAAACAGGATGGATCGCCGAAAGCGGAAACAAGACGCAAATTGTACATTCATGATAGGAAGTAGTCATGAACGGACGTCCTTTATGCCGCATCAGCGGTAGGAATAGGCTCCGGGATCTTGGTCACCTGTTCGCCGGCGCGGATGATCCGCTGGCCAGTGTTGTCGCGAACATACTCAACACCCTCCTTCTGAGCGCGTTTCCAGATCTCGACTTCACATCCACCACGGATGACACCGACCCGCATGGTAGAGAGAAGGTTGTGGGCAGCGTTGGAGTGATAGTAGATACCGCCGTTGAACATGGCAGTAGCGTCCTTGCCAAGACCGGAGTTGATCATGGCCTTGCCACCGGGGTGGTCCTTAATGAAGTCGGTCACGTCGTGGACAACACCAGCGATGGCGACCAAGCCACGGCCATTCTTGGCCTGCTCAACATAGTCGTCCCATTCCATGACGGGGAGCTGGTCGAGGGGAGTACCCCAGTCGAGTCTAGCGCGCTTCTGGTCGATCTTCTTCTGGAGCTGCTGAACACGGCCTTTCTCGATCTCGTTGGTGCGGAACTGCTTGAGATCGTAGGCGAGACCAAGCTGCTTCCAGATCCAGATGCTCCACTTGGTGGGGTCGTACTGGTGCCACTCGATGGCGTTACGGTAGTCGGAGGGGAACTCGTGGTGGAAGTTGTGGTATCCCTCGCCCAGGGTAACCAGGGCAGTGATAACGTGATCACGGGGAGAGTTGCGGTCATCGAAGGGCTGGTCACCGAGCCAGTGAGCAAGGGAGTTGACACAGAAAGTGGCCTGCTGGACGAAGAAAATGCGCAGGATACCGGCATACACGAAGCCGCCCAGCCAGTCACCCCAGCCGAGACCAGCGACGAGCATGGGGAAAGCCAGACCCATGGTGAAGACGACCTTGAGATAGTTGCGGTGCTGCCAGACGACAACGGGGTCTTCGTTGAGATCGGAGATATCAGTACGGCCGATACGCTTGGGGTTCTGCTTCATCACCATCCATCCGAGGTGAGAGTAGAGCAAACCCTTGCGGACGGAGTAAGGGTCCTTGTCGGTATCGGTATAACGGTGGTGAGCACGGTGGTCACGAGCCCACCAACGGATAGAACCCTCAACAGCACCACCACCAACAGCAGCGAGCCAGATACGGAGAGGGAGACGAGCGGAGTACGAGCAGTGAGCCCACAGACGATGGTATCCTGGTTGATGAGCTATGGTTAGCGCCCTGATCCAAACCATACCTTCCTATTGAAATCCTGGGATGAACGAACCTGCTGTGATTCCCAGACCGGTGCAGAAGTAGTAGATGACGGCCCAGATGGCAGTCTTCAGCTGGAGAGGCGTGAAGAAGGCCTGGATGCAGCCACACAGAGGGATACCGATGATGAGGAAGACATTGAGCCAGTTGACGTGCTTGTACCAGTTCTGGCGGTTGATCGCGGTATCGGCAATGTGAACTTTCTTAGGGTCCGCGGCACGAGACCGGGAAGCCTCTGCTGGCTTTGCAGACATGTTGCTTGATATCTTTCACTCGTCTGCCCCTTCAAGATATGGGTAATGAGGGTGAAAGGACGATGTGGTAGATGCGGATGGGAGGATCCGGGGGGGAGTGCTTTTAAAGAAAGGGACGGGAGGATTGACCCAAAGGATAAAAAAAGAAGAGAAAAAAAAAAGAATGAGGCGGCAAGGAGAAGGGTGGGGAATATAATCCAGAAGGCAAGAGGAGTCAGCAAAGGAATGAAGGATCTGGACAAGTAGAAGGAGGGGAGGGAAAAAATCGGACGGAGTTGAACTCGAGGCCAGGGTCCACCGGCGGGATGATGGTTGGGGAAACGCAAGGTTGGCGGCGAGGATGGATGAATGGATGGATGGATGGATGATGCGGCAATGAGAGCAAGACGGAAGTGATTGAATCACAGGTGGTCTGACTGCTGGATGACCGACCAACCGAGTATGTGCAGTGAAAAAGGAAGATCCCGAGGTTTAAGTGGCAGCTCTGACACAGACCATTGGGGGATATAATCAAGAATCAGGGTGGACGGGATATAGAAAAGATGCACCTGGAGTTGGGAACTATTCATTCATGCATTCAATCCATCCATGATCCATCATGCAAACCAGCTTTCACACTGCAGGCTGAGAGTTTCGAGCATCTAAGCTTGTTGGGCGGCGTTTGATTCGACAGCTTTGCCCGGCCAGACTCTGCCCGTTTCGGCAACACCGGGTGCGTCCAGCCAATCAGAGGTCATCCAGTAACTGTTGAATCCCCAACGTTTTTCTGCCCTGGCAGGCGGCTGTGGCTGATGACCGCCTCCCGGCCGTGGCTAGGGTGTGGCAAGGCGGTGCGATTCGCCTTCCAGTGGCTCTCTTCTCCGCTCCTGCACTCATTTTCTTCTGGCTGATTCGTTATCAATCTCTGCCCGGAGAGGCCAACTCCGGGGTCACTGGATGAAGCTGGAGCTGCAGTTAGTGACTCTACTATCCAGTACGTAAGGGTTTTTGGCCACCATCGGATTCGTGGAGTTTCAAACATCCTTGAACCCCCAAGAATTCCCGATGCAGCCCTACCACCACTAACCAATTTGCCACTGCTAGCTCCGAGCCTGACGAGCTTTCACCTCGGGTGAACAGCCGCCGCCGCGTACTCGTAATTGGGCAGAGATCGTCGCCATATGATTCAGGGCCTGCCAAAATCCCCCCGAACCCCTCCCAACATGACCAGCTCCGGGTCGGCCAACATTCTCCCAGGTATCCAGCAATTGCCTGTGATGCCATGTGAACACCTCCAACTGCTCGAAAGAGCACACCAGGTGCTGTCCACTGCAGTACAGTAGTCTCCGTACAGTTGAGGTCATTCGGTGACATCTCATGGAGAAAGCCAAGTAACTCATGTTACCCCAGACATTCCAAGCGTGCCTGTCTAGTCACTTCCCAGGCAATATATTCTCAGACTTGCATCAGCCAGATAGTTGCTTTATTCCGCGATGCATGAGCACATCAGATAATTCTGGACTCTCCGGGCTATGATGAAATGAGCAATACTAGTAGTTATTCCAGACACTTGTATATCGCCGACTCAACCTCTCGCCTGAAGCGTACGGAGGTTTGATCAAAGCCAACAAGAACCTGATAGCAAGTAGCACGAGTCATGGCACGGCGACCACATACCTGGTACACAACTCGCCGGCTACGTAGGTGTAGTGGTACCACGTGACACCTCTGCGTCTGCCGTCTGACGGGAGGCCTCAAGTCAAGATTCAGGTCAAGACTACCTGAAATGCAGTAACTCGTCAAGAGTCCGAGTCAGCTGTTGGCAACTAAGGTGAGGACCGGGCTTAGGTTACAGCCTTTGTCTCCATCGATTCGAATCACCCAGTTTCTGTGACTAATGGATTGCCCGATCGGTGCTGGCTCTTCCCCGGACTTTCCGATCAGTTGTGGTGATGGAGCAGTGGTACCTGAGTCCCTGTTCAATACTTCATCCTACTATCCTTCCTTCTATATGAACCACACTCCGACCCCAGAATGTTCCTCCCCATGAGAGAACTGATGCTCGCATTCACTTCGAACTGTACAAGAAGATAACCTCTCCACCAATGAACTACTAATCAGCATTGCCCCACTACGGAGGATGGATGTCGGCGGATCCCGACCATGGGGGAAAGTGACTGATAAGCGGGCGAGAGGCGTTACATGAGCCGACAGTCAGCGACCTCGAGTCTTATCGCCCACGACCCCACCTTGACACCCAAGACTCGACCTCTAGTTTGCTTTAGTAGCTTTTGCTTGGATATCTCCCCAGTCTCCAGTCGCTCGCCTCCCAGTCGCTGAGGGCCCAGAGATAACCGCTTCATGGCATTATTCGATTGATTCACCCACCTCAACGGCACTGATAGCCTCCTATCATTGTCGGCATCCGATCGCTGAGATCGCACGAATATACTTCGGAAGCCTTGGGGAATCTGGCCCTCTATATAGACGTCAATAGTTCCTGGACCATTCGGGGTGGTTTCAAACTAGAACCCCAGATTCAATCCACGAGTGGAGATCTTCTTTAGAACACGAACCATTGCAGCGCTCTGGACCTCGTTCCTCGCAAAGCCCCACGGACATCGGCGGTCATCTTCTCTTATATTCCGCCACAGACATCGATTAGCATGGACGGACCTGATCAAATCGGTCCCGACTTGCGACCCAAACGGTCCTGGCGAGACAAGACCAGGCGCATCATCAAGACCTTCACTACCAGGTATGTGCGCAATCAAGCTATGGTGGAGGGCCTGTATGCTAAGAGGACCTTTGCAGAGAGGGACTTGTCGGAGATTACGATTATGCCTACCTCTTTACCCCGAACATCCCCTTCCTCAACAGGGGTCGGAAATCCGCTCCATTCTTTGGTCTGGAGGACAAAGTCCCCGTTCTTTTGGCTCTGCTCTTGGGACTACAGCATGCGCTGGCTATGCTAGGCGGAGGTTCGTTCTGAAGGTCATTGAGCTATCTATCGACCCGTTCCTGATCTCGATAGTTATCTCGCCCCCCATCTTGATCGGAGGCACGGGTGGTGCCAACTTCGGAACGAAGGACTACGAATACCTGGTTTCGACCTCCCTCATCGTCTCCGGCTTATTATCCGCCGTTCAGATGGCCCGTTTCCACATCTACAAAACCCGATTCTATGTCGGAACTGGTTTGATCTCCGTTGTCGGCACCTCGTTCGCAACCATCACAGTATCGTCAGGCACCTTCAACCAGATGTACACGTCCGGTTATTGCCCGGTAGATAGCGATGGAAACCGTCTGCCATGTCCCAAGGGCTATGGTGCTCTCTTGGGCACTTCGTGTCTCTGTTCTCTGCTCGAGATTGGCTTGTCGTTCATGAGCCCCCGGATCCTGAAACGCATCTTTCCACCATTGGTGACGGGCCCTACAATCCTGCTGATTGGTGCAAGTCTGATCCAGTCCAGTATGGAGGATTGGGCGGGTGGCTCGGGAACTTGTTTTACAAATGCCGCCAGTCGTGCGCTATGCCCTAGTGCAGACTCGCCGCATGCTCTTCCTTGGGGCAGCCCGGAGTTCATCGGGCTAGGCTTTTCAGTCTTTGTGACCATCATTCTGTGTGAACGGTTCGGGGCTCCCATCATGAAATCCTGTGCGGTTATCATCGGCCTGCTGGTTGGATGCATCATTGCCGCCGCTTGCGGTTACTTCGATCGCTCGAGCATTGACGCTGCCCCGGTGGCCTCGTTCATCTGGGTCCGCACTTTCCCTCTCACGATTTACGCACCGTTGATCCTCCCACTCCTTGCCGTGTATATTGTGGTCATGATGGAGTCGATCGGCGATATCACAGCCACCTGCGACGTGTCACAGGTCGAGGTGGAGGGACCTGCTTTCGACTCTCGCGTCCAGGGTGGTGTCTTGGGTAACGGCTTCACGTGTCTGCTGGCCGGACTGTGCACGATCACCCCGATGTCCGTCTTTGCCCAGAACAACGGTGTCATCGCCTTGACCAAGTGTGCCAACCGCAAGGCCGGGTACTGCTGCTGTTTCTTCCTGGTGATTATGGGGATCTTTGCCAAATTTGCCGCGGCGCTCACCTCCATCCCCAGCGCGGTCCTGGGCGGCATGACGACGTTCCTCTTTTCGTCCGTTGCCATCTCCGGGGTGCGCATCATCGCGACCGTTCCCTTTACGCGGCGCAACCGCTTCGTCCTGACGGCCTCGTTTGCCATCGGCATGGGCGTCACGTTGGTCCCTACCTGGTTCTCCTACTTCTTCACCTACAGCGGGGACAACCGCGGGCTGACCGGCCTGCTCGATGCGATCGACCTGGTTATGAACAACGGGTTCGCTATTACCGCCATACTCGGCGTGATCCTGAACCTCATCATTCCTGAGGATGCCGGTGAGGAGGCGGCCGTTGTCGAGGCTAGGACGGAGCCCCGGACTGTGGAGCAGCCGGATGAGTCGGAGGATGCCCGGTATATGAAAGGGGAGCATTCGTCGGGGGCTCTTGCTGTATAATGAGACTACTATATTTTGCTTGTTTCTTTTGACCCTCTGGGAGGGCAGATGATGGATAGGATACCCTTATAGCGCTGATTGGAGTGTATATGAGTTCAACTAGTTGATACAATGATATTAAAGATATTTAACCGAGCCGGGCTTCCGCTGATGCATTGGAAGTAAGCGTCACATCACTGGGGGCCTTCAAACGCCCTCGACCACTTCACCAGGCGCCAGCATCTTAATATAGCAATGGTCGCCAGTCTCAAGGACAGAGATAGGATCATTGACGCGCAGCGTGAAATCTAGGCGACGTCAGCACTATATCCGAGCAACCATCGCAATCAAGCAATCAGTCAATCTCCCACCACTAGCCCGCCAACCCCCCGAAAATCAAACAGACACAAGAAGAGAGAGGGGAAAGACTTACTCCGAACAGCAGGAACCAACTGCATCCCCAAACAAGCATTAGTAGGATCCCCGCGATCAATCCGCCGATACGCCTTCAAGGTGCGATCCGGCTCCGCGCGATGGCGCACACCCGTATCGGGATCAACATTGGGCAAGCGGCACCGCAGCGTCCGACACGCCGCATAGATCTCGACTCCTTGCTCTTCCTGCCCACCAGAACTACTACTATTAGAGTCACCCCCAACCAAAATCCTCCGCCACCCATCCTCCTCAAACGCCACAGGCCCCTGCACAAGCACATTCGCGCGAAACCGCCGCACACTCAACCGGGGAATCTCACCCGCACACCGCCGCGCCACATCCCTCACACTGGCCAGATTCAGCAGATGAAGCGGGTACGCATCCTGAAAGCCCGTGACGGTCTGGAAACCCAGCGTTTCCTTTGAGGGTGCGTTCCGCAGGATCACGCGGTTGTGGGCGTCGGATGCGCGGAACAGCGCGAGTGGTTTTTGGGTTGTGGTTGTTTCGTCGGCGAGGAAGCGCCGGAGGGAGGCCGGGATGTGTTGGCTGTAGTCGTGGGCGTGGGGGGTGTCTTTCCAGATTTTGACGGCCCTTAGAGGATATTCTGGTGGGGGGGTGAGGGGGATGCGGATCGATTGTTCGGGTGATAGGAGACCGAGCTTGATTGCTAGGTTGAAGAGGCCCGGGAGGAAGGGGAGGTTGCTGAGTGGTGGTGGTAGGGTGCGCGGGTAGTGGATTATGAGCACGCCCGAGGATTGGATTTCTGGGAGGGATGGGTCGTATTCTGCGCTTTCAGGGTCTGGGATCCAGATCTCGGGGCGCAGGAGGGCCAGTCTGCTGAAGTGCCGGTCGCGGAGGGTGCGCGCGGTCCATTGGCCTGTTGGTTCTTGATGACTGGCAGTGCTGGTGGTGGTGGTGGTTGGCTTGGGCTTCGATTCGATGTACTCCGCGAAGCAGAAGAGGCGGTCGTATTTCAGCCCTGTGGTTATCACCTCTGCGCTCTCTAGCTCAACGCCCTTGCAGCTTTTGATCGGATACGTGAACAGCGCTTTGATGCGCCATGCTGGGAGTCCCGTGTCGGCGTCGACGCTGTCGCTCGGCACCCCCTGTGTGTATTTTGGGTCGTATTCGTCGTCGATGTTGCTCTTGGTTGCGCCGAGGCGTCGGCATCCTTTTGGCGGGCCGGCGCGTGTGCGTAGGGTGGATGTTAGTGGGAGGAGGAGGAGGGTGAGGGTGATGATGTAGGGGAGGAGGGACGGGAGGGAGAGGGTGTTCAGCGATGCGTCTGGGTGGACATTGTCGGTGAGGTTGGGGTCGTGCATTGACGTGATGGTTGTGTTTTGCGCTGGATAAAGGGATATGTTGTTGAGTTGGTGGGAATTGGATCAGCCGTGTTATTTGATCTGGATGCGATCAGGCCAGCTAGACTAGGTATAACACTTATGGTCGAGGTGTTGCAGTGGAGTGTTGTACGAGTACTCGTAAATATCGCGCCAGATCTTCCCCAGCCGATTTTTTTATCAGATCGGAGCGGCATCGGATCTCGGCTCGTTCCAGAACTTCCAGAACATCGCGTTTATTCTTCCAATGCCGTAGCCGGGCTGGACCATGATTACAGTGTCTGAGTCGCCTCACCTGTCAATGATTCGATCAGCTAGACTGAGCTACCTGACCATGAACAATTCACCTTCTCACCGCAATACCATTGAGAGTCTCACTGTATCCTGCTGAATGTGAACCGCGACGCGCGCGCCACGCGTGTTTTCCCTATCTGTTATCCGAATCCATCATCATGAACCGACTCGACATTCTGGGCCTGTCCAGTCAGGATCCCAGTGAGTATCATTTACACCAAGACCCTCAACTGCCAATCAAAATCAGAGCTAACACCGCCAGATCGAGTCATCTCCTTCCCCGCCTCGCAGTCCCTTCACGCGTCCACCGCGGTGGCTGCCTTAGGCAACAAGGCCGTATCAACGGGGCTCCCCGAACTGGACGAAGCCGTCACTCCCCCGGTGGACGACGAGCTCAAGGGCCTGGAGGAATTGCAGAGCAAAGGCCTGCCATGCGGCCATGTGGCTGAGGTGTTTGGACCGCCAGGCGCAGGCAAGACCTCCATTGCGTGCGTTGTCACCTCCATTGTTGCCATCACCATCAAGCAATAACCAACACACCAAATAATAGCCTCAACACAGCAGCAACAGCCCTCGCCAAGGGCGAGCAAGTAGTCTGGATAGGTAAGTCATCCCCCATCCCCCACCCCAATTCAACCCCATAAAGAAACCATTCTAACGAAAGAAAAGACACAGGGCCCCCCCTCCCACGCAAACGCCTCGCCCACCTCCTAACCACCCTCCAACCCCAATCCCTATCCCAAATCCAAAACTTAACACACATCCAAACCCCAACCCTCCCGCACCTCCTCTCCCTCCTCACCCACCCACCCCCAACCTTCCCACCGCCAGCAACAACCCTGCTCGTAATCGACTCCCTCTCCGCCCCCTTCACCCCTTACTTCCCCAACCCAAGCGACCTCCAGCACCACAGCAAGGAAAGATCCCAAACGCAATGGCTGCTGAACCGGAAATGGAACGTCCTGGCTGACGTCGCCACCCAGCTGGCGCGTCTTGCTACCGTGCACGCGCTGGCTGTGCTCGTTACCAATCAAACGCATACCCGGATCCGGGGGCAGGTGAGGGCGACGCTTTGTCCTGTGTTGGCTGGGTCGAGGGCTTGGGAGGCGGTTGTCTTTACGAGGGTGGGGGTTTATTTTGATTTTGTTTCTGGGAGGGAATGGGTTGGGGGTGAACCTCTGGGGTTCGAGGGGTTGAACGGGCTGGTCAAGGGGAGGGTTGTGGAGGTTATGAAGAGGGGGGGCAGAGTTGTTAGGGGCAGGTGTGTTGGAGAGAATCTTTTGGTTGGGGTTGGGGTTTGTGCGGTATGTTTTTTCTCTTTCTTTCTTCTCTTTTCTTTTCTTCTGGGGGTCTGTGATGGTGGGTGGGCTGTGGGTTGGTTGATTTGGGGCTGGGCTGACTTGACGGTTGTATAGGATGGATTATTTGTTTGGGATGGAGCGAGGGATCCTGGCGAGAGAGAGGGAGATTTGGAGGTGAGAGTGAGTGATCAGAGAGAGGTTGAAGCGCCCACTGTTGACGGTGGTGATACTACCACTCTCGAGCCGGACGATCTGGACGAGCCGGAGGAGCCCGCGGGAGCTGAAGACCTAGAGGAACTGGAAAGACCGCCAGGTTCAGCAAATTGGAAACGCAAGGCGGAAGAAATCGCAGATAGCCAGGATGAAGAGGATTCCGAAGGTGAGTTGATCGATGCGAACTCGTTGGACGAGACTTGAACTGCTTTCCATTGGATTGCTGTACGTGAACCATCTTCATGTAATGTACTACTATCACGAAATTACCCGCCATCAGGATGAGAGATCGACAAACATATGCGAGTGTCACCAATAGAACACCAGAGTTAGATACAGAGAGTCATGAATCATCACCGACATCCGGCATCACCGCCAGGACTGGACATCCGATTCGCCCTTCTCCAAGTCCGCACCCTCGTTGTGGTCCGAGTCCTTCCATTTTGTCGACACAACCGTGTGGAGCGCGATATTCCTTCCCAATGGTCCCCCAGTGAGCCCGACCGGCCGCTGCACAGGCACGCGTCGTGCACCGGCCGCAGCAACGATCCCGGCAGCGACGATCCCGGATCCGTGGTGACTATCAGGCGCCTCCGTGTACTGGCTGAGCTGGAGGTCGCCGTCGAGCGGAGCGGGGGGATGGCGATTGTGGACGACGGCGACCAGACGGCCGAGGACGGCGAACTCGAGCTTCAGCTTGATGCTATAGACGGCGCCCTTGAGGCTGATCTGGATGGCGTAGTAGTTGGCGTACTCGAGGCTTAGCAGGACCAGATCCATGATGAGCATGGCGACGTTGATGCCGACGAGCTGGCGCATGATCTTGCGGTTCTCGCGGGCGGAGCACATGCGCAGCAGCTTGACGGTCTCCCAGATGTAGAGCATGGAGATCAGCACCTCCTGCAGGGTGAAGCCCGTGAGCTGCAGCTTCTCCATGATATTGTAACCGCGCACCCAGGCGGGCCCGCGGATGACGTTGGCACCGTATGTGAGCACGGTCGTCGGGATGTGCAGCAGGAAGACGTTCGCGATGATCAGCGCCAACACGCGGTGCAGCAGTCGCTCGTCACGCAGCACCAGGTGCAGCCGCGAGTACAGCACCAGCGACTGGCCCGTCACCATCACCCACCACCCCACTGTCAGCACCGTCACTGTCACCGTTGACGAAACGTGGCTGAAGAACTTGAGCAGGAAGCCCACCGTGTATGGCGCCACGCCCAGACATCCCGACAGCAGCAGACTCCAGAAGTACAGTCCCCGCCAGCGTCGGAAGGTTGTCAGCACCAGCACCACCAGTTCGATCACGTTGTACCAGGACACCGCCATGAAAAACAGCAGCGTCGACCGCAGCGCCCCGTGTTGGCTGGACAGCTCGCCCGAGATTCCGTCCATCGGGTCTTCGATGTGCCAGCTAGACATGTTCTCCTATTAAAGACACGATAACATCATCGTCAGCAGCTGCTCTTCCTCCTGATTCTAGCATTGGAGACACAAGAGACAAGATGGAACAGTTCATGTGAGCATGTGAGGGAAATTGTGTGTACGTGCGTGCGCGCGCGCGTGTATGTGTGAGTGTGAGTGTGCACGAGCCCTACCTTAATTGTTCAAGCTCAAGCTTTAAATCCTTGTTATCCTGGGGACGTTCCCCACAGGTCTTGAAGCCAAGTTGTTTCTTTCGATCACGATTGGGAGCTTTGAGCATGGAGGATTGATGGTTGTGGAGGGTTGTTCGTCATATCAACTTTAAATCCAACCATGGGATGACCATACCACTTTTAGCTCCCAACCTCGTGGGGGATTATCGGCGTTAGACCGCCCTTTTCTTTCTGACATTCATTCGATGGTTAACAACCAGCGCGGGGGAAAAGGGTAGACAGAGAGAGGGAGGGGAAACCACAGAGGGAGGTGGGGGGGCCAAACAACCGCCAGAGTCTCAGCTGAAGTGAATGCAATCAAATCATCATCACATCAACAAACAGTACTGTACAAGCCCGCCTGGGTTCTTTGATCGAGCACACACAGCAGCCAGCCAGGATAACTTCCACAGCAGACTCGGACTTCCATGTCAGCCAGTTGCAACAGGATCAGCCCCCCGCAGAGCAGCAATATCCTAAAACAGACATGGCATCAATGGGCGCGGGCATTGAACACACTCACGCCGTTGAAGTAGTACAGCCCTTGCCCTTTTACAGGCAGCACTCCGGGGCCCCTCGAGCGCCGCTCGGGGTAAATGACGGACAGCTTCTGGCTCGCTCGTCCGTGCCAACTGGTTCCTGCTTTAGTTCAGGGTCCAGCATCGATTCCAGACATGTACGGGGCGGGGGTACCTTTGGAATCCCTTCGAGGCGGTGGTTGGCTCAGGCGATATGTTGAGGGACAATTCCCCTGGGAACTCGAAGCACCCATCTACTATAGATAGCACACCCATTGCCAAAACTGCCAGTCAAGTGATGTCAAGTGATGTGTTCTGGGAAAGAGGTGTTTGTGGTTGGTTTGCTGCGGTGACCCGTTGGGCCGGAGACTTCAGCATTCAACCTCATTCTAGCATTTACCTCAAGCGGGAAGAGCTCTTGCTCGCGCAGTCTTGGGGGTAAAATTCCGTCCTTCCAATGTCCAGTAACCTCGTGGGCATGGTAGCATGTAACATATCGTGCCGAGCAGTACTATAGACGCTGCAGGTAGGGACCTCCCTACTGACAAAAAGGCACGCGGCCGGGTTTAGCACAAATCACATTCATTGACTAGTAGTATAATGTTCTTTTCGGTTGCGGCATTACTTGGCGAGGTCGACACGCCCCATACATTTCATCAATTTGCGTGGTCACAGGGTCTCCCGGCTGTAACCCTCGTTGCTCGGATCAGAGAAAGACCCGGCGGTCTTTCAGAACCAGGAGACGGAAGGAAAACGCTGTCATCTCGTTGAAACCTTGCCAGACTTGATAGATGTCTATTATGCTATAAGGTTCCGCCAATAAACTGTAACAAGACGGAGAGTTTATAGGTTGGTCAGATAGTCCTCAATCTCCTCTTTGGTCAACTTCCTGAATCGGGGTCCCCGCGCGCCCTCGACACCCTCAAAGCCCAGCAAATGATCGGCAGGAGGACCGACAATACCTAACAGAGTCAGCTTGGATCTACTCACAATGTACCACCGGGAAAACCCCTACCAATCTCTATCGTGTCACCGTTCATCTCGCCCTCGATAGTCTCCTTCAGAGTCAGGAGAGCGATGTGAATGGCATCCTCGAGCTCCAGACCCTCGGTGTAGCGCTTCTCGAGGAAGGTCTTGGCGCTGGTGGCGTGCTTGCCGATGGCCGTGGCCTTCCAGGGATAGTAACTACCGCTGGGGTCGACCTGGTAGAGACTGGGCCCACCCTTCAAGATACCACCCGTCTTACCGGTCGCCTTCTTCGGCTCACCCTCCTCGTCACCTCTCTGGGCATCTCCGGTCTCCGGCTCGATTCCCTCGTCCCAGCCAGCAATCAGCAAGCTGACACCGTACGGGCGGACACCACCGGACTGCGTCGCCTCTTGTACGACGCGGGCGACATCCTGCACTAGTATACGAGTGGGAGGGTATTCGTTGTAGATGCGCTTGTAGCCAGTGTGGGAGACCTTGCGGGCCTTGTCGACAAGTACACGGTAATCGGGACCCATGCCGGCGTAGACCATGCCGATGTCGGGCGTGATCAGGGAGATCTTAGAGAGGGAGGGGGGATCGATGAGCGGCGATGAGGACTTCTTTTCAGTGGCGAGGACGATTCCATTGGTAGCTGTCCGGTGAGGCTAGCAGTCAGTAGCTGTTCCCAGCTGTCAAAGGATCGGCCGATCGGGACCATACCTTTGATACCAAGGGCCGTTACACCCTGATTAACAGCGTTGAGGGCATATTCTAGACGTGGTCAGTGGGAGATCCAGAGTGGTTAGCGGATGGAATGAATTACCGATCTGGACCAGCTTTCCACTAGATCCTGATTGTTAGCTGGAGCTGGATATCACCGATGGATCAGCGCAGAGCTTCGCTTACCTGGGGGAGAAAGTAGTCAAAGAGAAAGAGTAACGATCAGCCATGGTGACGATATTTTACCTCCAGAAGCTCCGGAGGCTGGTGAGTATGTGTGGTGGAAGATAGATGGAAGGGAAAGGGGATGATGGAGAAGATGGGGAGTCGTGGGGGGGGAGGGATTTGGGTTGACGTGAAGCTTCCCTTCGGACTAACTCAGCAGGCGGCAGGATGTTGACGCAGTTGGCAGTAGCAGCAACCACCACAGCTGGTTCAGGGTGCCAAGCCGCGTCTGGGGCGGTGACGGTAGGCGAGCGGCTAGTGCGCTTTTTCGCGCTTCGACACTGCACTCTCTCCACTTCCCTCTTTTTTAAACTGGCCTCTTTTATTTCTTTCCCATCCTCCCTGTTTTGTTCCTTGAAGTTGTTTTCGCACATCTCAATCTGCAACCCGTACAACAATTACACCAACTGCAGCACCAATCGCAACTAAATGTCAGGTCGCTGGTAGATCTGTCAATTTTCAGATTATGCCCCAACTATCTACAAACTACTAGGGAAAGCATGGATTTGCGCAGTGAGCCGCTCTGGCAGTGGCCGTCTGGATCGTCTGCGCCGGGCCAGTCGAATCAAACAGAGCAAGACTCTACAGAGACGCCTTTACAGGGCGAGTCCGGCGGTTCCTCGCATGGGGCTCGGCAAAGGCACTATTCGCCCCGGACATGTCGCATCTGCTTGGAGACGGTCCATCCCACCTTTCCTCCTCCCTCCGAACATATACCCGGCTTTCTCCAGTCCCGCCAGCGGGTCGTCTACGAATCGTCAGACCCGGAGTCTGGTCGATTACTTCGGCCCTGCAAATGCAAAGGGTCCTCCCGTTATGTGCACGAAGGATGCCTGCAACTGTGGCGGCATTCTGACCCCGGCTACGGTCAGCGCAATTACTGGCACTGCCCGACATGCGGATTTCATTACCGGCTAGAACGTCTCCGGTGGGCGCGTTGGATTAGTAGCACCGTCATGCAGCTCGCATTGACACTCGCCATTCTGCTGTTTACTGTATTTTTGCTTGGATTCATTGCTGACCCCATCTTGAATATCTTCGTGGACCCTGTGGATCCCATTGTACCCCCCGAGATCTTTAATGCCAGGTCGGTGAAGCCGATGGCCAACATCCTTGCCGATGACCGCAAGGCCTCCTGGACTGAACACTATCTCAAGGGCGTGGCCTCGCTGGGCTTGCTGTCCTGCATCAAGTCTGTTTTCGCACTCTCCCCCTGGCACGGGCTGACACTGCGCCCCTCGCGCTTCCTCGGCGGCAGCAGCTCCGGCCGGAATACCGGGCGCAACCGAGTCGGGTGGCTCATCATCGTCATCGGCGTGGGCACATTCCTGTGGGTGAGTCACATTCGCCCCAGCGGTCCCTTCAAATAGCGACTGACTCGTCTTAGGCTGTCTACAAGGGCGTGCGGACCTGGAGTTGCAAAGTCTTGGAGACAGCGGGCGAGCGCGTGATGGATGTTCCGTTGCCGGATGACGAGGACGAAGCCGATCCCCTGCCCGCGGATGCGAGTAAGAAGGACGAATGATCCAGGCCTTCCCACTAATTTGTGATAATCTTTCGAGCCATCGTAATCAACCCTTGTTTCTTGTTCAAGATGCGAATCATTTCTCAGTCACAGTTCCGTGATACCTTTCCTCCCGCACTACTTAAGTTGCCACTCTCCTTTTCACGATGAGGTGTCAATTAGTCGATGTGCGCAGAATGCCCCCGACCCTCGTTAACTTCCGAGGCTCGTCTTGATGAGTGGATCCGGGCCTGGCGCCGAACGTTTTGTTCTACTGCCTTGTCTGAGCTGCTCGCTTATGTCAAACTTGCCCGGAGGGAGGGTCGACCTGCACTTCTCTCGATCCAAATAGGCGCTATGGTTCTTCTACGGCGTTTTCGATCGAGGTGCTGGACATGCTTATACTCGATTAATAAATAATCAATATCTCTTCAGTCCTGTTTTTCCATCCGTCTTAATGTTCTTGTTGTAGGGTTATCCTCTTGGATCGCTACATAAATGCATGGCTTTCGAGTGGGTTCGTGTTCGACTCAGTTGTTTGAGTAGATACCGCTTCAAGCATGTTTGGCTTCAATGCTCGTAGCAAGATGGTGTTATAGTAGGTGCCTGATGTTATGGAGCACATCCTTGCTGGCTAGTCTGTACCACCCATCGAGCTGATCCGCTATGCTTACTTCCGATGGCCGGGCAACGTCATCGACACGGGCATCAACAACAACTGAGCAAACAACGAATACAGAACCTGCATTGCTTCACTAAAGATCCTCAATCATGAATCATAAGTCATCAAGCGTAACCACCAGCAATCTCAAACGACAACCACAATGAGTTCAGACCCTTGAACCCTGTCCTTCATATAACATCCTTCCGACCAACCAACCTCAATCGGTATCCCGAGAATTCATACCCCGAACCCCAAATCCGACGCCCTCATAAACCCCCACAAAACCGGGATTCCACGCCCCCCAGCGAAGATTATCCTGCAAACAACACCCACCATCCTCCACCTCCACCTCCATCTCTCCCTCACCTTCACCCTCTTCAGCCACCGAAGAAACCATCCCCCCACCCTCCCGCCTTACAACCCCCCACTCCCTCCCCAAAAACTCCAGCTGATTAACCCGCAACCGCTCCCGATGCAACGCCACATACCGCCTCAAGTGCAAATCAAACCAGATCCTTGGCGCCTCGGGTGCAAGCCGCGAATACCCCGGACGGATGAAGCAGTGCGTGAGGTCGGCGTGGGCGGCCGCGATGGCCTGGTAGCGCTCGATGGCGCCGGTGAGTAGGTTCCACGCGCGGAAGAACGTGTTCGTCAGGCTCAAACGCGCCGGGTTTTCGCCTTCTGTGAGCATCTGCGGCCACTGCCGGAGGTGGTGGTAGTCTGTGTATAGGTAGGCGTCGTAGAGGTCCAGCAGGATTAGCAGGAGGCGTTGTTCGGTTTGGCGGGGTGGGGGGAGCGTGCTGTTTTCGCTTAGTTTGGCCTGGGTTTGGGGTCAGGGGTTTAGGGTAGGGTATGGGGTATGGGATCGGGATGGAGGGAATGGACTCACTTGATCAGGATGGTTGCGATGGTTTTGAAGCGCGCGATGGGCGTTTGCGCTTGGTCCGTTGAGATGTGCATGATTCTTTGCTGGGCGCTGTGGCATTGTTCGTGCTGGGTTTGCAGGAGCTGGTCCAGCGCCGAAAGGTGCGCGACGAGCTTGCTGGATAGTTGTTGGGCGCGGTGGAATTGGCGTGTTGTTATTGTGTCGATGGGGTGGCCTGGGATTGTGGCGCGGCGGAAGAGGAGGATGTGGATGCGTAGAATCTCGTTGCACATTGTGATGAAGCGCCGGCGAAGGGGCAGGCTTAGGCTGGCGGAGTTGGTCAGGATGCGCATCTCCTCGAGGATGTTCTTCTTGTTCTCTTCGGAGACTTTGAGGCCTGCGCAGAGTGCCAGGCTTGGGTAGTTGTCTAGCTGCGGTTCGGTAGTCTCGTCTCGTGGGCTCGCGGGGGCTGTCTCCGGGCCGGTGTCGCTGCTGGGCAGCTCCCATTCGGTCGTGAGAAGCCTCGCTGTCATGTAGGTTGGGTCCAGCTTGATCGACCGCGCGCCTGCCTTGACTGCCTCGACGACTTTCGACAGGGCGTACCGGTAGGCTTCCTCCTGGGCGTCGTCGACGTGCGAGTCTTCTTGTTCGCACGATGAGAAGTATTCGGGGAACGGCTCGGTTGAGTCGTGTCTGTCTTGGTCTTGCTCTGCGACTATGTGTGATGCGTGATGGAAGTCATTGGAGGGCTGGACTGCTTGGCTGAGCTTCATAGTCACGGCACGGTGTGATGATGGTTCAGATGTGTGTTGAGTTGATGTCTTTTGTGGATGGTGACTAGACTGTTCTCTCTTTGAAAGTTGGATGTCAATCTTGTACGACTGGAAAGAGATTTGGAAGAAAGAGAAACTGCTCTCTGATAAGTAAAGTGTTGAGAAGGTGCTCGTGTTGAGAAGGGAAGTGAAGCATTCACATGGCATTATTCAATAAGAGTTGTGGTAGTCTCAAGCACCAGTATTAACACATCTGAGTGTTTGTATGCATTGACCCAAGACACAGAGCCCATCTCCACATCGACCAGACTAACACTCAACTAGTGAAAGCCTTCATCTCTCAAGCTGTTTGTTCACAGATATCAAGTAGCCAAACTGATGTTAGTTTATACATGAATCGACTCTGCAGATCTAGGACGATAGTGAGAATTACTTTTCGGGTTGTCTCTTTACACAAAGTCATTACTATAATGACCTTGTGATAACTGTACCCTATGCTGTTTGCGTGTAGGAGAAAGAGCACTGGTAGTGATCTAACTGCTCAAAAGGGCCAGGGCTCCATGCGACCGCTCTTCAAGCAAAGACATTCCACATAAGATTCAAATATCGATATCGTAAGTTCATTTGAGATATAAACATGATAAACATTGACGGACTGTAAGTACAAATCAGGAAACCTGCTGAAACACACATCAGGCCGACGAATCCTTATAAGCTCCCAGCTTAAACAGCTTCTTCGCATTCTCCCGTCCGATCTTCACCCGATCCACCAGATTCAACTCAGCATTATCAAACCACATGCAGGCATCCTCAAACGTCTCAAACGGGTAGTCAATCGAGAACAAGATGCGATCCGAACCCACCTCTGCCATACAAAAGTTCAACGTCGTGGTCGAGAAGTGACCGGAGGTGGTGATCCAGATGTTCTGCGCGAAATACTCGCGGATGGTCTTCTTGCACGTCTCGGCCAGCCCCAGCAGCTTCTTCCGATCCTCAAACCAGTGGTTGATGCGCCACATGTCGAAGGGGACGTGCTCACCGAGGTGGCCCATAATGATCTGCAGCGCGGGGTGGCGGTCGAAGACCCCGTTCGTGACCATACCCAGGACGTGAAGACTGACGCCGTGCGCGAAGCTGAGCGGCGGGCCCACGAGCCACTTGCGGTCCGCCCACAACTTCTCGTAGATGGTGCCCGTGGGGTTGCGCGGGTGCAGGTACAGCGGCACGTCCAGCTCCGTGCAGGTCTGCCAGAAGATGTCCCAGTTGGGCTGATCGTAGAATATCATATCATCGCCATCGGGGCCAGCGCGCTGTGTGTCGTTCACCAGGGCACCCTTCAAGCCGTACTTCTCGACACAGCGGCGGAGTTCGGTGGCGGCTTCTTCGGGGTTGTGCATCGATAGAGTTCTGAATTCTGGGTTAGGGTTGGAAGTCTTTTAGAGGAGATGTAGGTCCTTACGCAAAGGCACCGAATCGATCAGGTCGGTCCCGGATCTGCTCCGCGATATAGTCGTTGATTTCAACGGCGAGAGCTTGCGCCTCGGCCGCGTCCCAGATGTCTTGCACGCCTGGGGCTGTATAAGAAAGAATTTGGTATCCCACTCCATGCTTGTCAGCATGCTCGATGCGGATCTTGTTGATGTCGGTGATCTCTTTGACATGGGTTTCAGGATCAGTGGAGAACAGGCTGGCCCACCAGCGCGTCTTCTCCTCGAAGCGTGGGAGTGCAAAGGCCTCCTCAAGAGCGATTTTCCCAAGCATGGCTTATGATCTTTGAGTATGGTAAAAAGGACTATAGAATAGGCTTGGACTATTTGCAGGGAGAATTAGAATGACGGTCGACGTCTTATATAGCTACAGGTAAAGAAGAGGGAGTCTAATACCTAGTACTCCCTCCCTCTCATAGAGGCGGGTCGGAAGCGGGTATGTTCCTTCCCCTCATCGTCCCCTTGCCGCCCCAGGTTCACGTCGAATAGAAATGACGGTGCATTTCAATCCCCACATACTTTAAGTCATCTTAAGGGGTTACCTGGAGAATTCGGATGTGATGCTAACAGGTTTGATCGACTTGCGGGAACCTTTCCGATGAAGGTTGGATGGGTCGGATAGAGCATTTCGTCATTGGGGTCTTTATAAAAGGCCTCCATACTGAGAAATGGCTTCGATGAAACTTGGATGTAGCTCTACAATACGATTCATATGATTTCTGCTCTGACTTGCTTCATCAGGGGTCGATTGAAGCTGGTTTGCTTGAATGCCTATAACCAAATCTGCGGAGGTATAAGATTGACAGTGTTACTTGTTAGCTGAGATAACACAGGATGTAATAGTATAGTGCAAGGCATCTCTTCTTTGCAGCTGATCAAGACAGAGGTTATAATAGCCTAAGTAGATGTAGTAGATCATGTATGTAGATAGCATAAATAAAGTAAGTAACGTCAACTGCTTATGACTCCTCCGCATCGGACAGGCGGCAACCCCCGCATCCAGAACATTCGGCTCGAAACCCAAGCGATGCAAATCCGGGGTCGCACCCTCGAACACGTTGTCAACAGTCGTGCAGATCAACACATTGTCTACAAAAAGATGACTCTCGTATTCGCCTGTCAGCTGATCCGAAACAAGGCACAGTTGTCTTCATGTGCTGTCATGGCTAACAGAGAAGGATTCGTGCACTTGCTGCCAATGTAGGATGGTGCAACGTTGTACGCGCTTCATGCATTTCGAGAAAATATGCAGAGGAAGGTCTGCGTAGCTCTCAACCTTTGGAACGTGCTGAGACCCGGAACATCTAAATAATCGTCTAGTTTGGCCCAAAACCCAGGCTATCCGAGTGAGATTATCGTTCGGGTCTTCATTGGGTGGGATACGAGCCTCACTTCCACCTCACTGCCCCTTTGTCTGGCCTCCCGTCAACCATTCCACGGCCACTTCATGTTTATTCTCTAGAAGTAGATCCTGGGAGGATAGAAGAACATCAGAGTCTAGCATACTCAACGCCGGTCTCAGCCTTATCCGAAGGGCTGTCATCGCAGTTCTCATCACGGGATGTCGACTGGCAAGTTTAGTGGTGCAGTTCTTCTGCCGGTCCATCAGGCTGAGTGAGTTGAGTCTCTTCTTCACTGGCGGTGCTTTACTTCTCATCCCTCATCCTAATCTTTGGAAATGGTCCAGGGGGCCGGAGAGGATTCTTTGTATCTGCACATCTACTATTACCTAAAACGGCTCGTCCCTCAGCCAAGCGATTTACCAGCCATACGGTTCAACCTCAACTTCTTTATCAAGCTTATCTCTTCTTTGTTGTGGGGCACATGGTGTGGCATAGACTGCCTGCTCTGGCTGGTGGAATCTTCAGTTACCAAGGATCAGTGGTCATTCCCCTTCGCTCAGGTCTGGGTATGTTGACAGTCTACTGACATTCAGCTTTCCTTAGCTGTCTCGTTCCCCTACATTAGCCCGTCCTTCGCGAGTCATCACCAGCGCGATTGAGGTTCCAGCACGCGAAGATGTATTTCGGCAAGGAAGATTCTCCCGCCGTCGGGACATCGCAAGCGACTGCTATCAGTTATGGCGCGGATACAAAAGGCAACTCCATCCATCAACGCTCGTTTGGCACCGCTGCAGAGCGAGCCCGGCGCCATTTAAACGCAAAGCTAGCCAATCCGCTTGCTGGTTATACTCTAGAAGAGCTGCGCAGGCAAGGAATTGACTTCGCCATTAACCATCACATGGTAGACGAAGAAGATATACGTGCTTTTGCCATGGGGGCCATGCTCGCTCAAAAGCCGGAGAAATACGCAGAGGTTCCTGGTCTAACGCCGCAGGAGCTAGAGGTCCTGAGGAATGAATTTGCTCATCGTTGGTCGCAGCCATGGACGATGTACCTTGTCATTTTTCTGTGCTCCCTCTCTGCTGCCGTACAAGGAATGGGTAAGCCTCATCGTCATGCTATTGCCTGTGTATCTCGATGTTTTGACCATAACTCTTTATTACCTGCAGATGAAACCGTGGTTAACGGCGCCCAAATCTTCTACAAACATCAATTTGGCATCGACGGCTCGGACTCCCGTTCCAACTGGTTGCTCGGACTGGTTAACTCAGCACCATACCTGTGTTGTGCCGTCATCGGCTGCTGGCTGACGGTGCCTTTCAACGCATGGTTTGGCCGTCGGGGAACCATCTTCATCACATGCTGTTTCTCTGCACTTACTTGTCTTTGGCAAGGATTCGTCAACACATGGTGGCATATGTTTATCTCTCGCTTTGCGCTGGGCTTCGGGATAGGTCCAAAGTCGGCAACTGTTCCCATCTACGCCGCCGAAACGGCTCCTCCTGTCATCCGTGGTGCTCTAGTCATGCAATGGCAGATGTGGACAGCATTCGGAATTATGTTCGGCTACGCCGCTGACCTCGCATTCTTTCAAGTGCCTGATTCTTCGGGGATTGTCGGCCTCAACTGGCGTATGATGATGGCTTCAGCCATGTTCCCTGCTCTCCTAGTCTGCTGTTTTGTCTTCACTTGCCCAGAATCTCCACGTTGGTACATATCGAGGGACCGCTATGATAAAGCGTATGAGTCAATGTGCAGTTTGCGCTTCAACAAGGTCCAGGCAGCGCGCGACTTGTACTATATGCATACATTGCTGCAGGCCGAGACTAGTATGAAGCTTGGTCAGAACAAGATCATTGAGCTTATCAGGGTACCCCGTAACCGACGTGCAATGATTGCATCGGAACTAGTGATGTTTATGCAACAAGTATGTTCATCTGCGTCCACTCTCAAGGTCCACTTGCTAACTTCTTCAACTAGTTCTGCGGTGCGTTTAATCAATTTTCTGAATGTAGAATACAGAAGACTAATGGTTTTACCTAGGTGTGAATGTTATCGCCTACTATTCATCGGAGATCTTCCTGCAATCCTCGGGGCCGGAAAATATGTTGACGGTCGAGAATCAACTGAGGGCATTGGCAGCGTCTTTTGGGTGGGGGATGATCAACTGGCTCTTTGCCATTCCCGCCGTTTATACAATTGACACATTCGGCCGCCGCAACCTTCTCCTCACCACATTTCCTCTAATGGCATTGTCGATGTTCTTCACCGGCTTCAGCTTCTGGATACCCGAAGACACAAAGAATGCCCGAATGGGGTGTATTGCTCTAGGTACATACCTCTTCGGAATTGTTTATTCTTTCGGGGAGGGACCGGTGCCATTCACCTATTCGGCCGAAGCCTATCCGCTCTACGTGCGTTCCTACGGTATGGCCTTAGCTACCTCGACAACCTGGCTATTCAACTTCACCCTAGCCATCACTTGGCCTTCCCTCCGCCACGCGTTCACGCCTCAAGGAGCTTTCAGCTGGTACGCCGGTTGGTGTATTGTCGGCTGGTTCCTGATTCTCATGTTGATGCCCGAGACCAAAGGAAAGACGCTCGAGGAATTGGATCAGGTGTTTTCGGTGCCCACGCGCTTCCATGTCAGGTACGGGCTGCGTCAGATTCCTTACTTCATAAGAAGGTACATCCTACGCCAGAATGTTCGTCCTGAGATCCTGTATGAGAGAGACGATGGAACCCCTGTGACCGACACGGGGTATGACCATGCTTGATGGTCCATCGGAGGATGTTTTCGCATGTTTAATGTGTAATAACACAAAGGTAGATAGGAGGAAAGGATGCTTTGTAGCTATACCTTCTGCATAATGGCAATGCGTGTCTACAGAGAGCTCTGAGAGAAGAAAGTCCGTGATAATCATGTTCATTTCTTTTTTCTATTTCTGTAATAGTGTACGGGACAAAAGCAGAGTAGGGGCAAGGGCAAGGGTAGTGTTCACTTTGTCAGACAGCAGTTGGTACGATTGTTGATCCGCATGTATAATAACTCGGAACAGGTCTGTGTGAATCTTGCTTCATCATTGAAGTGAACACATAGGAGAGGTGAAAAATGTGCAAGGGGATGTGAATGAAAGGACTTGGAAGGTCTGTTAGGTCGAGACCTGTGACGCGAGATTTGCATAGCCAGAGCAACACATTATACTCAGAGCGTAGCTGATCGCAGGCCTGAAAGCAGCCCATGAGTATGAAGCAGGCATTGTGAGCTTCCTGCGAATACTCTCAGCTCTTATGCTTTCTGTTTGCTTTGAATTTCAAGCCGATCGACGATAGAAGGAAGATGGAAAAAAGAAAACGGCAAGAAATGATTTCGCGTCTTTATATCGCGTTTGGTTCGCTAAGTGACCAATCACAAGCAACGGGACAACGACCCAGGCCGCGGTGGTTTGCGCGGTTTGCGCGGTTTGCTCTGGTTTGGTCTCGCCCCAGATCAATTTTTTGATGCAGGCTTCAGCACCGGTGTATTTCTGTGTTGTTGGTCTGTCGCTTCCCTTTCGTTTCTCGGAGAATTTTTGATCTGTCTGGAGAGACCGGAGGTCTAGAGTGTTTGGTTTGTCTGTCACACTTCTACTACAACTGCGTAGAGTGTTAGCCTGAATCAAAGGTGAGATTTTCTTTCCTTCTGCTCTGATCATCTTTTGTCAAATTAGGGAATCCGTGTATTGTGAGCGACCATTCCGTGCTAACTTGCCCTCGATTGTATAGGCTTCTGAGTCGCTTATCCTGTCCTTATCGATCCTGAGTCTTACCCCGAGTCCTCGAATATCTCCGTCACAATGGTCGACGCTGCTGAAAGCCCTGTTCCTCAGCAACAAAGTGTGTAGGCCGATTGCATCTGGGCGCCTCTTCTGGGGGCTAGATGCCAAACAACTTCTCGAGGCTTTTGTCGCTGACGAGTGATTAGCCCCTCAAAAGAACTTTTACCAGAATGGAGTCCGAACCACGGGCCGCGCCTTTCACTCCCCCAACTGGCGTATGAAGGGTGAAGAGAGCCCGAGTGCGCAGAGCGCCGGGTCCCCGGGCCCCAAGACCAGCACCTCGAGACTCGCCTTCAGCAGACCCAGCGCGCACGTGCCGCAGGCCATCTCTGAGGGACGCCGTCTCTATGTGGGTAACATGCCCTACACGGCCAAGTCGGAGGATGTGCAAGCACTCTTTACCGCTGCCGAG
This sequence comes from Aspergillus homomorphus CBS 101889, assembly GCF_003184865.1. Taxonomy (NCBI): domain Eukaryota; kingdom Fungi; phylum Ascomycota; class Eurotiomycetes; order Eurotiales; family Aspergillaceae; genus Aspergillus; species Aspergillus homomorphus. The sequence continues at coordinate 88,722 of NW_020291932.1, read as the reverse complement.
TTCACAATGTATGCGAAACGACTTTTGTCTGTTGATGAGCCCCCAAACTGAGTGCTTCCTAGCGAGCGTATCGATATCGCCATTGACCCCTTCACGGGCCGCAACCCCTCATACTGCTTTGTGGATCTGGAGACAAAGGAGCTGGCCGAGCGCGCCATGGTCGAGTTGGATGGCCGGGACATGCTGGGCCGTCCGGTCAAGATCAAGCCTGGTGTCGTGAAGTCTCCCAGTGAGCGGTCGCAGCAGCAGCAGCAGCAGCAACAGCAGCAACAGCGCGTAGATGGCTCTCCTCGCGATGTGCGCAGCTCGCCTTTCAGTGCTGACCGGTGGCGCCGTGGCGATGAGGCCCCCTCTTCCCCTGCCAGACCTGCAAACAACGATGCCAGCCGCCGTCTCTACGTTGGTGGCCTCCCCAAGTTGACCGATCAGGACGCGCTCAACATCAACATCCGCAACTTCTTCAAGGGATACAATGTGTAAGGCAAACCCAAGGTCGTGCGGCCCACCAATTCACAGCTAACTCTTCTTCCTTGATAGTGAGAATGTCAGCAAGCAATTCGCGCCTCACCCCGCCAAGCGGTTTGAGCCTGGTGACCACTACTACCTCTTCGTCGACTTTGACAGCGTCGAAGAGGCCGAGAACGCCATGGGTGCTTTGCACCGCCAGGAGGGTCCCTGGGGCTCCATGCTGCGCGTCCAGAGAGCTCGCGGAGAAACCAACTCCCAAGAAAGACGCCCCAAGTGGCCGTCTAACCAGGATGATGCTGCAGCTCCTGCTGTCGAAGACGCTAATGCTGTTGCCGAGGTTGCGGTCGGCGTATAGTTGTGCTCCCAAGCTATACGGCTGAATCGATCAACCCCTTTCTCATGACTACGAAAAAAAAAGTTCCTGCATACCACCTCAAAAGCCAAAAGTACATGCTTGACGTTTGTTACGAAACCATAAAAAGGGAGGGGGTGGTGTTTCCTACCCCGATACTCTCCCACAAGAGATTCATGACCTCCATTCTCTGCCTCGTCCTACGTCCGGTCCTCAACCCATGGCTCGGGAGGCTTATCGAAAAATGAAAAACACACCACGGATGCAGCGAAGAAGGCCGCGCTTTCTTCCGGCATTACCACCATTCCAAGGCATACATCATCCGTATGCATATTGGGTCTGGGTTCCCCCATCTTTCGAGGCATCCTCATCCTTGTGCAGATCCGAGGCACAGAACAGGCACCAAAAAATCTAAAAGAGGGAAGGCTTCCAGATTTAATGACAATAGAGTCGACCAAAAGGAGTTATTTTAGGGCTGAGATTAGATTAATCTAGAGACTACTCACCGTCCGGAGTTTCCCTGTTTTCTTGTAACTTTTGATCCCATGAGATCAACCCCAGGTTCTTTTAGCTACTTTTTTTAAGTTAGCGGATAAAATTCGTGATCATCATTCTTCCCGAAGCCTAAGTTGACGGCAACAAAACTAAAAGATTTTATCGCTCGTTCGTGGATGCGTGCGCGTGTGGTATGGGACGATGAGCAAAAGAGATGCTCATTGAATGGAGAACTGCTGTCAACCCCTTAGTCCCACCGGCAGGAGGACATGCAAGGAACTCCCTTTCCGATCGGCAGAGAACTGGCAGTCCTTCCAGTAGTCACTTATTAGCGGGGGAATAATATGATTGCGAAGCCCCATCCAGGCCCGCGGCTCAACGCCCCCAGGCTCAAAATTGCGAAGAAAAACCGCGCGAAAGTCAGGCGACCGTGAGTCACATTGGGGCTAGTCGGGTAATAACTCTGAATCTAGCCATTGCAACAGGTTACGATTTTACCCGACACGAAAACGCAATAGGGGTCACGTGGGAGGGTTTTGGTTAAGGCAATTCTGGGATTGCCGATTTGATTGACTGACGGATTGACTGACGGACAATCCGACCGGGGAAAAGGGGACCGGCGGGGGGAGAGTAAAAAAGAAATAATAGTTAGGAGGAGTCCAGACTTTATTTACAATCCTTTGAAGAAATTGCGACCATTTCTTTTCTTTTCTTCACAGATTAATTACTCTTACCACGGATGGAAGAATTCCAGATCTACCAGGGGGTTTCTTTCTATTTCTGACTTTACATATTAGGTCGAAGTACTATCTACTTACCTACTATTGAATCATCATTGCCTAGACAATAATAGTCAAACCAGAAAATCCACCCAGTGTCGCCGGCAACTGCCCCACGGCATGACGTCTGTGCTCTTCACTGACTCCCTCACTCAGAACCGATTGAATTGCCTGCTTGCCTTTCTTTCTCCCTCACCGCATCGACTTCCCCCCTCCGTTGGGTTTCATGGCATCCAACCAGAGTCATCTGTTGATCAATTCATTACTGTTTGCTCCTACTCGACTCTTGCTCGCGATCGCCTCTCTCCTGCTAAACAGTTCTTCGTGAGACAGCCGGACCTGTCTGCTTCTTAGTGGTTAGCGACAAACTTCCCAACTTCACTTACAGGCAAGCCAAGAAAAAAGGGTTTCTATATACGGAGTTACACTCGATCTGTTCTGCTCCCCTGCCTTCGTCCTCTGCCTCCTCGGACATCCTGGTGACCGAGGTCCTGGATATTCTTCCCCTGTTTGCTTTGAACAATACCCTCATAGTCCCTTGAGAAATCAATTATCGCTGCTCATAATGTCGTCGGGTTTAATTCGTCGGGACAATGGCCACAAAACTCACTACTTTGCCAGCGTAAGTTGTCATGCATTTTATTTGTCGGGTGTTTCATCGCACGTGCCTTGATTCGCCGAGCTTTGTTGAATATTTTATTCTTGTTCCCACGACGTCGCATTGTGTCTGGTTTGTGGTCGGTGATACAAGATCAGTGCCATGCTGCTTTTGGGCTCATTGCGGAATCGGCCTCCCCTTAAAATGCCTGCGCGCATATAAGCTTGGGCTCCGGCGGGTTGGCACAACTCGCCACCGGCACCGGTGCTATTTTCTTGTCCAGCAGTTGATCACAATGGCATCTTCTACGTTCTCTATTTTTGTCTTGCATCAAATGCTTATTTGCGCTTAATAGTCAGATGAGTCCAAAATCTGCGTGGTCATGGTCGGCCTCCCAGCCAGAGGCAAGAGTCTTATAGCTGGCAAAGGTGTGTTAAAGGAACAAGACCCCATGTCCGTGAGGAACAAACTGACCGTTTAACCAGCCATGAGATATCTCGCGTGGGTCGGTATCCCAGCTCGCGTATTCAATGTTGGCAGCTATCGTCGACAGGGCACGCCGCAGCCCAACGCCACTTTCTTTGACCCTCACAACGAGGAGGGCGAGAAGATGCGCCGTGCTGCGGCCGATGCCGCAATCACAGACATGATCCAGTGGTTCGAAGCTGGCAAGGGCGTTGTCGCGATCTTGGACGCGACGAACTCGACGAAAGAGCGCCGCCGTTGGATCAATGAACGCTGCCGACAGGCTAACATCGAGACGTTATACGTCGAGTCGATATGTGACGAAGAGGACTTGATCATGAGCAACATCCGCGAGGTCAAGACGACATCCCCGGATTACAAGGGGCAGGACCCGGAACTTGCTGCTCGGGATTTCCGCGAGCGAATCCGCAATTACGAGAAGATCTATGAGACCATCGATGACAACGAGAAGAGTTATACCTACGTAAAACTCATCAACGTGGGCTCGACGGTCATCATCAACCAGATCAAGGATTATCTGTCTAGTCGGCTGGTCTATTATATCCAGAACCTTCATATCAAGCCTCGCTCGATCTGGTTATCTCGGGTAAGTCTGCGAGTGGCATACAATCACGAGTCTGGACTAATGATTTTATAGCATGGAGAGTCAGAATACAACTTGACGGGAAAGATTGGAGGCGACTCCAACATCTCTGAACGTGGAGAGGCTTACGCCAAAGCTCTACCGGGTCTTCTAAAGAAGTCCGGTGTACCGCCGAATACGAAGATTGTGATCTGGACCTCTACGTTAAAACGCACGATCCAGACAGCTCGTCATTTGGCTGCCGAAACTGGCTTCGAGAAGCTGGAGTGGAAGGCTTTGGATGAGCTTGACTCGGGAGTTTGTGATGGACTTACCTACGAGGAAATCGCCGAAAAATACCCCGAGGATTTTGCCGCCCGCGACGAAGACAAGTACAACTACCGCTACCGGGGTGGAGAATCGTATCGAGATGTTGTCATTCGCTTGGAACCTATTATTATGGAGCTGGAGCGCAGTGAGAACGTTATCATAGTGACCCACCAGGCCGTGTTGCGCTGCATATACGCCTACTTCCTTAATACACCACAGGAGCAGAGTCCCTGGATGGAAGTTCCCCTCCACACGCTGATCAAGCTCACACCGCGTGCATACGGCACGGAGGAACAACGGTTCAAGGCCGACATTCCTGCTGTGTCGACCTGGCGTGCGAAGGGCACATCGGCGAAACACCAGGAATACTCGACGGAAATCAAGGCATGAGCATTTGCAAGGCACAAAAAAATAGAACTTACGAGACTATACTCTTCATCTGGACATATCGGGCGCTTAGTGAAACATGCATGTTGATTGGCATACCTGGGTTGATTGACTTCTGCCAGTCCCCACCGAACATTCTTACTGTACACTTGCATAATGGTCTTTTTTCTCTCTCTTGGCACTCTTCGACCTGTTCTCAAATTAAATCGAGATAGGATTGGGTCTGCACCTCTTGTGTACAATGGTCGCAGACTGTGGATTCTTGTTGCATCCAGCATTCATGTGTGGGTGGTATACCCCGAGGTTATGGCGCTATTAGGTAGGATAGCTGTGGTTGATGCCAATGGCAGGATAATACGATTAGCCTTTAGAAATGTGAAGATCGCGCATCTCTCTACCAACATGTCTGATTGCCCGCTATTCTATTGAGTTCTCTGAGATCAATCGCGGCTGTATACCTCGTGTGTGTAATACCTGGACATGACACTTCCTAAGCAGCCTCATTTCAACCACCAGGGGCAATGGCGCATCTGGGAGCGCGTCAGACTGAAGATCTGGAGGTGGCCGGTTCAAGCCCGGCTTGCCCCATCACTTTTTGATTTTTTTTTGCATTTCTTCTGGCCTGGTGGGTCAAACTGGTGAGTGAAGTGGATTTTTCGACAGCATGCGCCAATGGCGGATAAGCTAAGGCCGGCCGGAGGAAGTGATAGCGGTGAGCGCCTCAGGCTATCTATCTGTCGATGACGGAAGACATGGACTGGTAATATCCCAGGCTGGTGATTTTTGCCTCAGTGCACCTGATATGAGGAGTACTTTTGCGCAAGTAACATGCATATGACTGGGCTCTTTTTTCGCTTCCAGGGTCACTGCAAATACAACAACCCAAAAGACTTCGCGCTTCTTTGAGAGATGTCTTTCATCGAATGGCAGCTGTAGCTCGCCGTAGTGGGCTTGGCAGGTCCGGACCGCGGCCGGGCAGCTCTGGTCGGTCTCGGTAGCTATTGCCTTGGGTGAGTTATACCTCTCCACAGCCAACTTACACCAGCCTCCATATACACTGTACAACAACGCAGTGCCTATTGCCAACTACCTCGCCTGGAGCGGCTTTCTGACATTATTCTCCCCCAAGCACAATCCTCGCCCTTATCTCTCACCTCGTCGTCAACACCCAACCCAACATATCATGGCCGTGACCACCACCTCCGGCCGCTAATCCCACGTCACCTATCTCCTCTGGAACCCAAATCCACACACCATTGGACATGCCTCTACCTCCACGCTTGATAGAATTTAGAAGTAGGTAGTTAGGTACGCAGTCGGAGCCCACGCGTGCACACTCCAAGAGAAAGGAAACCTCCCGCCCCAACTCACCGCAACCAGAGCGAACGAGCGAGCGAGCAACCAACTCCTCATCCACAGCTCCTCCCCTACGAACCCTACCACATTCTCACTTCCTACGGGAGGGGCACCAAAAACAATGCTATCAGCCTTCACGGCTCGACCGCTCGTCGAGTTCAAACCGCGCGACCGCTCGCGCATCGAATCCGTCCTCGCCTACGGGGACCGCGTCCTCGTAGGACTGAATAACGGGAGCCTACGGATCTACCGCGTGAACGAGGTGGAGGATGAGTCGTCCGGCGGCGGCGACACGAACGATACCAAGGGGGCGAATGCACATGGGGAGAGTAATACTACGAATGGCGGGGTTGTGCCTAAGACGATAACAAGCAACAACGGCGGGGGAGGGGGGGATAAACCCGCCACGACGAATACCGCTACGGTTGTGAACACGGAGCAGGCTACGACGGCACATCTACCGCCGGTCAAGATCAAGCAGACGGATTTGCTGCGCGAGGTGGAGAAGTTCTCGCGGTACAAGGTCGAGCAGTTGGCTCTCATTAAGGAGGCGAAGCTTTTGGTCTCGCTGTCTGGTGGGTATGTCTCTATCCATGATCTGCAGACGTATGCGCTGCAGGAGCAGTTGACGCGGTCCAAGGGCGCGTCGACCTTTGCGGTGACCTCGAATATTGATAATGATCCGGAGACCGGCGTGCCGTCTATTGTGTCTCGGTTGGCGGTTGCGGTTAAGCGGAAGATTTTGTTGTGGGTTTGGAGGGATATGGAGGTTGAGGGGGAGGTGGTCGAGATGAGTTTGGTCAGTGGGATCAAGACGTTGACCTGGGTGTCGGGGACCAGGTTGGTGGCGGGCTTGGGGTCTAGCTTTGTGATGGTGGATATTGAGAAGGCTAGTGTCACGGATCTGGTGGGCCCGGGGAGTATTGGTGGCCTTGGGGGTCAGGAAACTGGGAGGCTGACGGGCGTCGGGGTTGCTAGTATGAGTTATATTGGTATCGGGGGGTCTGCGCCGAAGCCGTTGGCGACGCGGTTGTCTGAGGGTCAGGTCCTGTTGGCGAAGGATATCAATACGCAGTTCATCGATATCAATGGCGCCTCGCTGGGGAGGCGGCAGATTCCTTGGAGCCATGGTCCGGCGGATATCGGGTATTCGTATCCGTTTCTGCTGGCTTTACATGATGCGTCGAAGGGCGTCTTGGAGGTGCGCAACCCGGAGACCTTGTCTTTACTCCAATCCGTGCCATTGCCGTCCGCCAATATCTTGCACATTCCTCAGCCAACTATCAGTTTGGCGCATGCGGGCAAGGGGTTCTTGGTGGCGAGTGATCGCACGATTTGGCGCATGGAGGCGCTCAGCTACGATACCCAGATTGACTCGCTCGTGGAGAAAGGGTATCTGGACGAGGCGATCAGTCTTGCGAGCATGCTTGAGGACGCTCTCCTGAGAGATAAACAGGGCCGGCTACGCGAGATCAAGCTCGAAAAGGCCGAGGGACTGTTCAGGTTGCGCAAGTATGCGGACTCGATGGATATCTTCACCGAAATATCGGCCCCACCCGAGACTGTCATCAGACTCTATCCGAAGATTGTGGCTGGAGAGCTGTCGTCGGTCACTGAGGATCAGGAAGAATCCGAAGACAGTGCCACCGAGAGTCCCTCTAAGACGCCCGACAACCAAAAGCAAGTCGATGGTAATCATACTTCGGATGTTGCTGTTGCAGCTACAGCCAAGACGCTTTCGCATGCTCCCTCGGTCATGTCGCTACTGCGGACCAAGACGGATGACCTTAGTGATGCGGCCAGTATCCGGACGAGAATGACCGAAGACGCCAAGACTGACAAGGCTCTCGAAGGAAATGATCTGAAGTTGGCTGTTCGTGAGCTGCAGAGATATCTGGCTGATGTCCGTCGGCGGTTTCAGCGCTTCCTTAACCCTGACGGCTCTCTCAAAGTCTTTGATATGCCGACTGACGGAGCAACGGATGAGCTGACTGATTCCGTGTTGAAGCTGCTCGAGACCAGCACTAAGAATATTCAGGACCCTGAGTTCGGTGAGAAGCTCCGCGAGAAGGCCAAACTCGTTGATACCACCCTCTTCCGGGCATACATGTATGCAATTCCCGCGTTGGCAGGATCCCTCTTCCGTATTGCGAACTTTTGCGACCCGGATGTGGTCATGGAAAAACTTGAGGAGACGGGTCGACACAATGATCTGATTGATTTCCTGTACGGCAAGAAGCTGCACCGACAGGCGCTGGAGCTTCTGCAAAGGTTCGGACAGGCTGAAGAAGAGGAAGAGACGGCTCCGCAGCTGCACGGGCCCAAGCGAACCGTCGTCTACCTGCAGAATATCCCACCAGATCGGATTGATCTCATCCTTGAATTTGCAGAATGGCCGCTGCGAGAAGACCCCGAGCTGGGCATGGAGATCTTCCTGGCGGACACGGAAAATGCAGAGACTCTACCCCGGCATCGCGTGTTGGACTTTCTGCGAGAGATCGATGTCAATCTGGCCGTGCGATACCTGGAGCATGTTATTGGCGAGCTAAATGACATGTCGCCGGACCTCCACCAGCAGCTGCTCAATTTCTACTTGGACCGTCTGAAGAAATACAGAAAGAAAGAATGGGAATTCGCTAGTGAAGAGGATCACGTCGCGTGGCGAAACAAGTTCCTCACCATGCTTAGGTCAAGCACGCAGTATTCTCCGGCAAAGATCTTGGACCGCCTCAATCGTGACGGTATGTATCCCTGTTGGTCTTTTCTGTAGTTGTGCTCCCGCTAACCTGACTTACTATAGATCCCGAGTTCTTTGAAGCAAGAGCAATCGTGTTCAGCAAGATGGGACAGCACAAGCAGGCGCTGGAGATCTATGTGTTTAGGCTTGAGGACTATGCTAAGGCCGAGGAGTACGTCACAGTCACACCAGAGTAGTGCTCTTCAATCGCTAACTCCCCTACAGATATTGCAACCATCTCCACAAACAGGATGATCTAGCGTCTACCGAAGGTGGCCCTTGTGTAGCTTTGCTGGCTTACGAGGAAGACAAGCCATCGATCTATTTGACTCTATTAGCTCTCTATTTAACTCCGCCACACGGATACAAGCCACGGTATGGTCCGGCACTCGAGGTGCTGGCCAAACACGGGTCTCGCCTGCCCCCCGGCTCAGCGCTGGATCTGATCCCCGAAACTCTCCCTGTAAAGGAGCTTGACTTCTACTTCAAGGGTCGCATGCGCGCCGCCAACTCGATCTTGAACGAGGGCCGGATCGTGGCCAGCCTGCAGAAAGCAGAGAACATCAAGACCCAAGCCCAATTGCTGGTGGGCGAGGGCATCGACCCCACGTCATCGCGATCCAGACACGTCACCATCACCGAAGAAAGAGTCTGCGGCATCTGCCACAAGCGAATCGGGGGCAGTGTCATTAATGTGTATCCAGAGTAAGTCGTTTCCATATTCGTGTGTGTGAAGGCGATTGCTGACTTTGTCCGCAGTAATACAGTTGTCCATCTTGGTTGCGCCAACCGCAAGCATTCGCTTTCCTGAATCTGGTCGGTGTACATAGAAGGATGTCTTCTTTCTTTCTCATTGGATGCCGTACTTTCGCGTTCCATCGTCTCATTCTGTTTGATATTTCTTCGATCTCATGTTCACATATGTTTCCATCTGGAGTGGGCGGACGCTTCCTGCACGATGATACCCAAGGATAGCGATCTCTTTCATGCTGCATCATCTCTACACGTTATAACCCAATCAATCAATGTATGCTCCCTTGCCCTCTTTTGTTCGTATAGTCAGTCTGTCATGTCGATAACGTATTAGGGGCGCGTCGCGGAGCAGGGCAAATGCACCTGGTGTGCGCGCCCAACGAGCCTATCGGACGATTGGCGTGATTTGTTTTCGTTCAGCCTCATCCTTCAAGCATCATCCTCTTCCACGACCTCCTCGCCGTAGTTCTCTTCCTCCTTGGCTTCCTTTTCGGACAGTTGACGACCCTGGGCGTCGGCGGCCTTCTTGTCCTCCTCCATCTTCTCGGTCAGGAAGACGTTGATCTCGTTTTGTAGAGTAGGCACCTGTTTGCGCAGCTCGGCCAGATACGTCACCTTGGCTTTGACGTTGTCGGAAGAGGAGGACCCGGCTGAAGAAGGGAGAGGGGCAGCGATGGGTTGTTCGAAGGTGCGGGATTGCTGTTGCGGGGCTGAGTAGACGGCGCGGAGCTGGGTGGGCGTGGTGGTTGACATGATGTCGATTATTAGCTTTGTTTCGAGGTAGAAGGATGAGACGGATTTTGAAAGCTTGGAAGTGAAGAAGGTTGGGTTGTGGTGGGCAAATGCTCGCGGAATGTTTGGGAAGAGGAAGCAAGAAGACGACGACCGATGGAGGGAAAAAAGACGAGGCGAAATTCCGTTTTCGGAAAGGCGGGGCGAGAGAGAGAAAGAGAGGGAGAGAGAGAGAGAGAGAGGAGGGATCGGCACGGAGAAGGAAGGGAGGGGATGCAATCAATGGTTCAATTGACGCTGATCCTTTCTCTCCAGGCAGGAGGAGTAATTAGTGTGGTTCTCGACTGATCCAATTCTGCAATTGATCGATCTCTCTTTACTTTACTTTACTTCATTTCATTGCTTGGGCTTTCTTGCTTACTTGCTTTCTGTTACTTGATCATGGAGGCTTTCCTCTCTTGAAGAGTAGATTACGCTCACTTATCGCTCATCGCTCACTTACTCACTCGCTCACGCACGCACCCACTCACTCATACAGTCAATCAGACCATGTTGCGCTCGCCGGTTTCGCCGGAGCGAGTCTCGTCGCGGTCGCCGATTCCCCCTCCTCCTCACTCGCAATCTCCTCCCCCTCCACTCCCTCGCCGTTCCTTTGACGATTCCTACACCTACTACTCTAACCGTCCTGGCTCCTCCGGAAGTGATGCCTCGTCGATTACCTCCAATGTGACGACCATCTCCCCACAACAATCCAACTTCCCCCCTGCCGGTAGTGCTGCTGCTGTTGCTGCTGCTACTGTGCCGCCTGCGCTTGCGCCTGGCACTGCCTCGCAGCGGCCACCGCGTATCTCTTCTCTCAACACCGCCAATCTGACCTCCACTTCTTCCACCACTTCAATTCCAACCTCCTCTGGGCGATCCCCCGTCTCCTTCATGCCGCATAATGAGATCCTGAGCCGCAAGCCCTCAGGGCGGGTCGTCCCGGCTGAACTACAGCGTCGCTCTCGTCACCACTCCCAGGGTTTCTTTGAACCCTCACTTCCTACCGCTTCTTCGACCGAGGCCTCTTTGTCAGCTTCTCGTATCGCGGCCCAGACGGCCATGCTTCAACAACAGCAGCAGCAACAACAACAACAACAACAGGTACAGCTACAACAACAACAGCAGCAGCAGCAACAACAGCAGCCCCACCACCTTCATCAACAAACGAACAACCCTCAACATCCTGTCAAACGACCTCCGACCGTGCGAGGCGTCTCCGAGGACGGTTCCCGTTCCCGACGCGGCGGCAGCATCTCGCCCCCTCCCCCGCCTCCCCCACCCCCGACCTTCGCACCCCCCGGTTCAACAGCCAGCGCAACTGGCGCTTCAGCCGGGCAGCAAACATACGCAAATGGCGGCAGCACCGCGGCCGGACACGCCCATGCTGCCACGACAGCTGCCAACGTGGTATTTCCCCGAAACCCCGGGCTTCAGCCCCCCGGGCTAGAGATCCCCCAAGAGCGCGAACACAAACACAAGGGCGAGAAGTCGAAGATGAAGCTGTTCTCGAAACCCAAACATATCGGGATCAGTCGGGACAAGGACGGCACCGGAAAGGAGAGGGGGCTCCCCTCGCCAAGCAAGATGGGGTTCCCCAGTGGGGGACTGTCCCGGATCGTCAGCGCTTCGACCACCAGCTTGGCGGAGACCTTCCCGTCGAATAACTCGTCCATTTATAACCTGTCAAACGCGTCCGCGAGCACCGTGGTGCCGGCCGATAAGCCCACGGGGAGCGAGAAGGAGAAGGATAAGGATAAAGAGAAACATAAACACCACTTTCTGTCGCGACAGAAGCTGAAGCTGAAGGATCGCGACGATCATTACAATCTCCCGCTGTCGTCCGCGTCGAGTAACTCGAAGCCCTCGGATCCGAGTGCGCCCCAGTCTTTGTACTCGTTCACCCCGGCGTCGCCGGGGGCGGTCAGCACGACGTTTGGCAAGTCAGTCAGTGGCTTGGATCTGTTGCACGGTCTTCGCGAGAAGAAAAAGGAGGAGAAGGCGCAAGCGCAGGCGCAGGCACAGGCTGAGTCGGAGCAGATGGACTGGGCAGCTAGCTCAACAGGACCGACTGGTTCGCCGGCCGTCTTCCCCGGGCCGTCATCACTAGGCAGTTCCTCCGGACTCATGGCTGAGGCTGCGATACGGGAGACTTTGCAAGGCTTTGGTCTGAATAACATGACACCGGAGGATGCGTGGGACTTTCTCAAGGCGAAATTGATGGTGATCTTTGACGGCGAGGATGTGCGCATCGCAATTGAGGACCTCAACAAGCTGGTCCTGGTCCACATTCAGCGTTGCGTACAAAAGCGCACTCCGGTGGCGGTGGTCGACGATCTGCGGGAGCTGCTGGAGACCGGATTCGCTTCGCTGAACCACACCTTGAACGGCGTACCGGACGAGAAGCTGGTCCCCCACCTGGTGCAGGTGTGGATGCTCGTGTTCGGAACCATCCTACCCTTCATCCAGGCCGTATTCTTGCCTCTGGATCTGGAGATCAAGGGGTGCGGGTCTGTGATGAATCGGCGCGAAGCCACTGAATTCTGGAGTCTCGCACGCAACGCCGAGAATCCGGGCTGCGAGCTCGACGTGCGCAATTTAGTGTTGGTTGCCTTCCGCGACAGAGTCATCCTGGGCCGCTACGAGAGTCTAAAGTCGACGTTCTCCCGCCTCAGTCTCGATAGCATCAATTTAGGCACGGCCGCGCTCAGCGTCACCACCAAAAGCAGTTCCGCCAGCGGCGGCCGGCCCCCCACTGCCGCCTCGCTCGACGGTGGCGCTGGCGCCGGGTTTGGGAGTTACAGTTCCCAGTCCTCGACGTTCCTCAACGCTCAGTCTGAGAATTACTCTTCCGATTCGTTGAGCGGCCACCAAAACCCCAGCGACAGTCGCAGTCGCGCCGCCTCCAACACCTCCTCCAACCCCGACCAGCTCATCTTCCAGTCCCTCTCCTCGCCCCCGCAGCGCCCGAGCATCATCCACCGCGCCAACGCAGCCGCTGACACCTCGCACATCATCACCGAGACCGTCGGCCGCATGCTCCAATGCGTCAGCGTCCTGGCCAGCGTGCAGACGGGTGACAAGGCCCAGGAGCAGGTCGAGGCCCTCGGCAAGGACCTGAAGCACAACTGGCTAGGCCGGGGCCGCACCGGCCGCGACCGACGCGGGTTCGTGGGCACGAAAATCCGGCCGGCGATCGTGGCCCGCGCCGACAGCGACGAGTACATGAAGGAGTTCAGCCACGGGCATGGGCACGGGCATGGGGACCATCTGGACTCGCGACTGCATGACGGGCGTTTGGAGATGATGAGTTTCTAAGGAACTCGAGGTTTTTGTCTGGTACAAAATGAACTGCTGTTTGATACCTTTTTTGTATGTTCGTGTGTTTTTGTGCGTTGTCGATGGCATTCTGCATGGATGGTGTTCGGGATTCGTGGCCTGGTTGGTTGGTTGGTTGGTAGGTAGGTAGTTTTCTGCGTCTTCACTTTTTGGTTCTGGGACTTAGTTTTTGAATGAATGATGGCTTTTACTTTATGTGAGCTACAACTGTAAATCGCGTTTTGGGGGTTCTCCCCCAGGACCCCCTTTCCTTCAGCTTCCCAGCTACACTCAATTCTAGAACCAGAGTAGCATTGCATTTTCCTTGTTTTGTTTCGGGAACAGCTATGTATGACACAGTATCATGGGTAACCCGTAGTCCGAGCAGGGTCCCTGAACACCGCTCGCTATCTTGATAGAACATTCTTCTCATCTCATCTCATCGCCCCGTTTTCCTGGAGATATGAACAACAAACCACGAAAGCAAATACAAAATGAAACAACCAGATATCATTCTCCCTCCCCTCCTCTCTCCTCTTCAAACTTAGAAAGACTTGGGTAGTGCATGAGAACCAGAACAGAACGGGTATCACACGGATGATCCCCACACATCCCCACACGATCACGAATAGAAGACCGAAGCGAGGCGAGGCGAAGCAACATAGTCCCAACGCCTAAACCTCATCCTCATCCTCGCCTTCATCGCCATCCTCAATATTTCCCTCGGCAGAAGCATCCCCGGACGACGCGGACCCCTTGACGGAGCTCGCAGCAGCAGCAGCAGCAGAAGAAGAAGCGGAAGAAGAAGAAGAAGAAGAAGGAAGAGAAGTCACCTTCTTCTTCTCCCACTCCTTCCACTTCTTCTGCAGTGTCGCCGGCGGGAACTTCTTGCCGTTGACGGCTTCCATCTGCTCGGCGATCTGGCGCCATTTCTCCTGCGCGAATTTGGCTTCGAGTGCGTCTTTGGTTTGGCGGAAGAGGGTTTCCTGGTTATGTTTATTTAGTCGTTAGTGTGAGTTCTTTTTGGGGAAAGGGGGGTTTGTCTTTTGGGATTGTATGTGTTTGTATCTGGGTGAAAGGGGAAGGGAGCGGTTATTGTCTTTTCGGAGTTTGAGAAAAACATACATCCTCGTCATCCAGCGCCGAGAAATTCGCCTTCATGGCATTGTACCGCATGCGCAGCGTCGACTGCCCCACCGTCAGTCCCGTCTCGGCCTTCCACGCGCTGTTGATGTCCGCCCAGGTACTGTTCTGCGAGTCGCGCATGTTGAGGATCAGCCGGTCCGAGTATGAGGCTGCCGCCAGGGTGGTCGGGATCGGGTCCAGCTTGGTCTTGGGTGATTTGCTGGGTGTTCCTCCCCCTGTTCCGGTCTTTGTAGGCTGTTTCTTCTTAGGGGTGGATTTGGTGGTGGTGGTGGTTGTGGGTTGCTTCTTCTTAGTAGTGGTAGTCTTGGGGGCTGCGGTTTTCTTGTTCTTCTTCTTGGTGGTGGTGGTAGGAGCTTCGTCGGTCGAGGAGGCTTCGTCTTCATTCTCGAGGAATTCGGCCTCGTTGGAGGAGGATTCCCCTTCCGAGGCGGAGGATAGGCTCGAGCTGGTGCTTGGGGAGCTCGGTTCCTCTTTCAGGGCTGCCTTGGTTGTCTTGGGCTTGAGGACCGCGGTGGGTTTGGACTTTGCCTTTGTCTTTGCCTCGGGCTTGGGCTTGGGCTGGAGCTTGGCTGCACCGCCCGCATCCTCGGTGGTGATCTCGGTCTCGGTCTCGTGCTCGTGCTCGGTGTCGCCCGCGGACTCGATTCTGGTCTTCTTGGCTGGAGGGGTAGGGGACGAGGAAGCGGACCTCGAAGAGGGGTTGGCGTTGCGCTTGCGCGAGATCTGCGGATTCAGGGTTAGTGCATGTTCTATTGAGGGCTTTAGTGATAGATATCGTCATGGCGATGGGGGCCTGGTGGCTATCGTCACGGCGATGGGTGTTGTGGTGAAAATCATAACAAAGAGTTTCCTGGGGCACTGCACTCACTTCGTCCAC
Source organism: Aspergillus homomorphus CBS 101889 (assembly GCF_003184865.1). Classification (NCBI taxonomy): domain Eukaryota; kingdom Fungi; phylum Ascomycota; class Eurotiomycetes; order Eurotiales; family Aspergillaceae; genus Aspergillus; species Aspergillus homomorphus. Next base: position 73,307 of record NW_020291932.1, on the reverse strand, counting down.
GCTCTTTCGGTTGATGGGAGTAAATCCGGATGAGTGGGGTGAGCCCATCTGATCTGAGGATTGGCCGTTCGACTCCATGGTGTTTGACTCGATGCTTTTGGGTTGAGGATTGGGTGGTGACGATGCAGAGGATTTGATGTATGGAGGGGGTGGTGGGAGGAAGAGGTGGATTGGTGAGGTTTGAGGTGACATTTATCCCAGATATAAATGGGAGGTAGAAGAGATTCTAATCCACGGTAGCTTCACTGGCTCTCGTCGTCGCCAGGGCCACTCATTCACTTATCCCTGGGTTGTGTGGGCTGAACACCTCGTCATTACGACATTATCGCTTCACTTTGCCCTCTCTCATTCACCTTGTTAACACAGGCTTGGGATATGAGAGTGATTACAGTGGAAATTACCGATATACTGACGAGAAGGACCCAGCTGGGGTGGATCTAGATCCCAGGATTTAGAGGTGTTTTCCCAGCTAATCGAGTCTGAGGTATGAGCTTCAAGTGACCCGATACGGAGCTCTCGATCCTCGGTATCTCTCGGTTTAACACACGGTATACGGTCGTCAAGGGGGCGTGGAATCAAGCACATGGTCCCCATTTGCAAAGGCTGCATGTACTTTATGCTTTGTTGCTGTGTTTTCTGACCTGGGTGTTCAACAGTATATTTTCCCTTTTGGGACGAGATGAAGTTGTTGTGGATGACGAGACTTAGGGCTGGCTTCTCCGCGCCGAGATTATGCAGCAAATAACTACTTTTGCTGACTAGCTTTCTTCACAACTTGATTCATTCTGACTGGTCCGAGGGGCGTATGAACTATGGAGTACGGTACTACAGCTCTTTAGCTCACGTCAATGTTGATAGCAGGAGTCAAAGCTAAGGTTGTAGCTCGTAGTTCGACAAACTGATGGGGGTTGGTTGGGAGATCCTGGAGGTCTCCTCTTGCCGCAGCTCCAAGCGCTGCACGGACTGCAGGATGGTGCGTTGCCGTGCAGGAGCAGTGATTCACAATCTGACTCAATCCCTAATCACCCTGGATGTTGCCTGTCTGCGGCTGAAACTGCTGGTGCTTTGCTGCTGCTGGCTGACTGCCTGTCCCGCCAGCCTTGTCCTCCGTGACTGACGGTATAGTTAGAGTAGTTAACTCTCCCCAGCTCTCTGCTTATTCTTCTTCTTCACCATCCCTGGTCCCGAGCTACAGTTGCTGATCACTTTGTGTTTCTTCTTTTTGATCTTCCTCGTGGCCATAGAACTTGCTTTTCTTTTCTTTTCTTTTTTCTTTTGGTGTCCTTCATTCTTTGAAATCCATCCTCGCCTCACCTTTTATTTTGCAGCTTGCACACCGCCAGAACGGGTTTGATGAGTGCCAACCAAGTCCAACTCACCACGCAAGGCAAGGCGCCTCTTGTTCATTCTTCTTTCTTAGGCATCAACAGGCTGGCCCTTCTTCTCTCGTTGGTTATTCCCCCTTTTGTTTGTCCTGCTGGTCCCGTGTGAGAGGGAGCTGGTCAGCGTCGTGCTTCTGCTTTTTTTTTTTTTCTTCTTCTCTTCCTTTCTCTCTTCCTCTCTCTCTCTCTCTCTCTTTCCTCTTTCTTCTTACTACCTCTTCCCTCCTGCTTGTATTTACCCTCACTACAGCTATCCGATTTCACTGACCAAGATTACACGATAGACCATAACACACATATACACACACGCACAGACAGTCACGCAGACACACTCACACTCACACATCATTAGCAATTTGAACCATCCTCATCATGGCAGATAATACTGGTGCTCCGACCAGCAATAGTAGTAACTCCACCACCAACACCAACAACAGCAGTCCAGCTCCGGGCGACAACAACAATAAGCTGGAATGTGACCCGCCCACTGCGGAGACAAATGCGGGTAAAGCAGAGGCCAAGCCGCCCGTCCCCGCCCCCGAACCCGCCGCCAAAAAGCCCGTCTGTGCTAAACATTCTTCTTCTTCTTCTTCTGCTGCTGCGGCGGCTGCTGCCGATTCCAAGAAGAAGCCCCATCGCTCCACTAAGACTTCTTCCATCGTCACCCCCAGCGATGACAGCTCCTCCGGTCCCGACTCCTCCACCAACGATGACGATGACTCCACCCATAACTCCGCTGCAGATAAAGATGCTTCCTCGTCCTCGTCTAGCTCCTCTGCCTCCGACTCCGAAGTAGACCGCAAGCATCGTCGCAAACGCGGCAAGGCCCGAGCCAAGAAAGCACTCAACAAGAGCAGTCGCAAGAAAAAGACCCGCTCCCGCCAACAGTCCGACTCTGACTCGGATTCCTCGGAGGAGGACAGTGAGGACTCAGACTCGGATCTCGACGAGAAGACTTTGAAGAAGTTGGTCGCCAAGCTCAAGGCGAAGCGATCGTCCAAGAAGACTCGCTCCAAGGAGGACTCGTCGGAGGATCAGCAGGACGACAACGAGGATGACGGCTCCGATGAACTGGCCCTGCTGCTGGCCAAACAGAAGTTGGCGGCACTGCGGCTAAAGCTGGTCGACGGTCGGCGTAACAAAGGCCGCAGCAAACGGAGCTCAACCGACGGAGATGGTTCCAAGGGGGGGTCCCAAAAATCCAAGAGTCGGAAGAAGGCGGCGTCCAAGATGGCCTTCAAGCGGGTGGATCAATGTACGTGTGGCTCGGACCTCTCCCTGATCAATAGTTGCCTTTTAGCCGTGGATTCATGACTCTAATCACTAACTGTCGTGCTAATCTAGTATGGGACAATACGATCCATAACTACAAACTGACCGAGACCGTCGACGATCCTGGAGCCAACGAATGGGACCAATACCTCTTCACCGTCCGTCGCAAGTTCGATTGGGACAACAAGTATACCGAGACGGTGGTCGATCTCAAGAGCAAGTACATTCGTGATGCGCTGGCCAAGGTTATGGACGGAGTCAAAGGCGTCAGTCTGGTGCAGGAAACCGCGGTCGTCGATCCCAACATGCTCTTTCTGTATCTGGAAGAGACGCGGCAGTACATGCGCGATCTCCGCCAGCTGGCCAAGACGGAGAAGAAGAAGAAGGCCCGCAAGACAGCCGAGCTCAAGGCTGCTCATCTGAAGGTGCTCATCAAGTATCTTGACGCCGATTATGCCGAGACCAAGAAGACCCTGTATCCGTTGCTGGACGCCAACATGATCACCTTCGACCTGCTGTGGGCCATCTTCAAGCCTAACACGATTGCCTACTCGTCTACCTATGGAAATGCAGATGAGCCCCGTGCCTTCAAGATCGAGTATGCCACCAAGGAGTCGTCCTTCATGAAGGGTCAGTGGTACAGTATCGAAGGTCGTTACCTGGAATACGATGGAAAGTCATTCGGAATGGGCACTATGGCCGCCGAAGTTGAGTCCTTCAAGGGCGCTCGGAAGATTACCAGTCTTGGTTGTTATCCACTGAAATACCATCGCGAAGCGGAGGCAGTGAAGATCAAGCTGTTAGAACGGGGCAAGAAGTTCGTGTCTCTACGTGGTATGAACTACCGCTTCCACAAGGGCATGGGCTTTTACAAGAAGAAGCGCTCCGTCATTAAAGTCAACATCAACGGACGCGTAATGATCGATCCGGCCATCCACCGTCGCATCAACCCTAACTATCCCATCAGCACCGTTCGTCCCAAGGACCCGGACTATCTTGATGGGTCGGACGATGACGGGAGTGACGACGGTTGCTGCTGTGGCGTGTCGGGATCAGACTCGGATCAGGGTTGCGGGCCATCGCGGGATTCGGACACCCCAAGAATACGCTACAAGGTGGTCCGAGATAAGGCGGGCAAGCCGCATGTGGTCGAAGTGGAGCTGGATGAGAACGGTAACGAGGTGCAGAAGGAGGACATGGACGAAGTGGAGGATCCCTCTGAACGGGAGTTCACGGAGGAGGAGCTGCTAATCGCGAGCCCGGTCGTCTTGGGTTTCGCCTTCAGCGAGAAACTGTGGCTCGAGTTCAGCATCTCTGGGATCAGCGAGATCGAATGGAACGAGGAAGCTTTCAGCTCTCTCGTGCTACCCGACAATCAGAAGTCGATTGTCAAGGCGCTGGTCGAGTCCCACACCTTCCGGGCAGCCCAGAACATCGACGACGTAATCCAAGGCAAAGGCAAGGGGCTGGTCGCCGTGCTCCACGGCCCTCCGGGGACAGGCAAGACGCTCACAGCCGAAGGTATTGCCGAATTGCTCAAGCGTCCCTTGTACATGGTCAGCGCGGGAGAGTTGGGGACCGACTCGCGTACGCTTGAAGCCGAGCTCAACAAGATCTTGGATATCGCGCACTCCTGGGGCGCCGTACTCCTACTTGATGAGGCAGATATCTTCCTGGAGAAGCGTACTATCCAGGACATTCACCGCAATGCCTTGGTTAGCATCTTCTTGCGTCTCCTGGAATATTTCCAAGGTATCTTGTTCCTGACCACCAACCGTGTCGAAACCTTCGACGATGCCTTCCAGTCCCGAATCCACGTCGCGCTCCGCTACGGCGATCTCACCACCAAGGCCAAGCGCAGCGTCTGGAAGATGTTCCTGGAGAAAGTCCAGGCCATGGAGGGAGTGCAGACTGCCACGTTTACCGACAAGGACTTTGATCTTCTTGCCCGTCACAACCTGAACGGACGCCAGGTGAGTACCCTAGCGGACCCTTTCTGGAGATCATAAGCTAACCACCCCCTTCTCTTCCCTTTAGATCAAGAACTCCGTCCGCACAGCTCAAGCCCTTGCAGTCAACGAACAGACCCCCCTCTCGATGGAGCATATCAAACGTGTCCTCGACGTAGCCGAGACATTCGATCACGACCTCCGCGGCGGAACAGGATACCTAGACGCCATGAGAAGCTATACCTGAAAAAGGTGCCGCTAGTGTTCTTTATGATGGTATGGGTGAGCATGAGATACAGAAAGCTAAATGAATGAACGAAAAGAAGAGCAAAAGAAAAAGAAAAAGCATTTTACTGCACTACAGAAAAAACAAACCACACTCCTCTCTTCTGTCCGTCCGTCCCTCTCCCTATTTGTTTTTGACTTCTACATTCATGATCCATGCCATCTCTGGAATATAAACCATTTCAACATGTTTTTTTTTATGACTTGATGATCTCCTCTCCTGTCCTCTCCTCTCCTCTCCTCTCCTCTCCTCATGAATACAGTGCTATGCTGTGCTGACTCTAATGAATGTAACGAAGAAGAAGATGAAGAACAAGAAGAAGAGCACATTGATTGGCGTTTGGAAAGAAAATACCCGCACAACGCTACGGTCTGTCCTTTCCGGTGTTCCGCGATAGTTGGGGGGGGGCGCGCGGGTTCGGTCGGGGTTGATTTTACTTTACTCTTGTACCGCGGTCCTTTATTTGTCTTTTTTTGTTTGATTTGATTGAATGCTTTTTTTTGAGGTGCATGTATTTCGTTTTTCGAGTTTATTTCATTATTTCTGCATTGAGTTGAAGTGAAATGGAAATTTGGGATATGGTATGATGGGCTGTTGATTCGGCTCTTCTGCGCGAGTACGGGTATTGCGGTTCGGGTTCTGAGGGTCCAGATCTGCTCGTGTGGTTGTGCTGTGCTGCCCGGCCCGTGCTGTACGCCAGGGGGCAGTAATCGGAACTAAACGGATGGGGCCGGGGCTGTTGCCCTGACTACGGACGCGGGTTGGATGGATGGGTCGATACGAGATGGATTGAAGCAAACGCCTTCCTCTTTTACTTTACTGAAGATCTACGTTACCTCTTTTTGCATACGATCAAGATGAAACCATTGTTGTCGTAAGGGTAGTTATCATTAACACGATTTTGCGGTCTGTATTGGAAAACGAGATACACGTCATGTCCACTTCCCCCCACCTCCATCGCAGGTCCCACGAGGCTCTCGGGATGAAATTCAAAGCCCGGATTCTATGCTTCCGCGCTGCTGCGGCGACATTCCTCCGATGTAAAAGCCGATGGTGGGATGGGAAATGTGAAGAAGGGAGAGAAAGAGGAATAATGAATAGACTGTTATACAAGGAGGAACGTGGCTGCAGGAGAGATTTTGCTCATATTCATGATAGATGAGAGTTCAAATCATTTAAGGGTTGGCCTTAACGAAGTCACGACCTGGAGAATCCCTTGTTAGCACTGAATTTGTGAGTGACTGGTTCAAGAAATCAGGCTTACCCTTCTGGATGTTCTTCTTGAGGTCACCGAGAGCGGTCTCGATGAGCTTCTGCTCGTAGTCGTTGACGGGGCCGACGGGGTTGATCTTCTCAACACCGTTGGGGCCGAGCTCAACGAGGGAGGCGAAGTAGTCGACACCCTGGTCCTTGTAGAGAGGGCTGTCGACGAAAGTGGGCTCGACGATGCCCTTCTCGCCCTGGGAGGCACGGAGAAGAGACTCAGCGAAGCGGGCACCGGCCATGGCCATGGAGAGGGTGGCGGAACCGGCACCGTCCTTGGCCTTGACAACCTCGTCACCACCGAACTGGATGCGGTTGACGAGATCGTCACGGACCTTACCCTCGATGGAGGGGTGGTTGGACTGGGAGACGAGGGGAACGATGGTCACACCGGAGTGGCCACCGACAACGGGGACGGCCTCGTTGGCGGGGTCGGTCTTCTGGACCTGGGAGATGAAGCGGGAGGCACGGACAACGTCAAGGGTGGTGACACCGAAGAGACGCTTGGGGTTGTAGACACCCTTGGACTTGAAGACCTCGGCAACGATGGGGACGGTGGAGTTGACCTGGTAGAGGCAATTAGTCTTCGGGCAGTTCGGGACCGGGCAACCAGGTTAATGCATACAGGGTTGGAGATAACGAGGATGTTGGCCTCGGGGGAAGCCTCAGCAGCAGCCTTGGCAAGGTCGCGAACGATGGAGGCGTTGGTGTTGAAAAGGTCTGAGGTGATGCAATCAGTACTCTGGTGCTCATTGTGTCGAGCTCGAGGTTGAGCGCGTACCATCACGGGTCATGCCGGGCTTGCGGGGAACACCGGCAGGGATGAGGACGACCTCGGCGCCCTTGAGGGCATCACGGAGGCCAGAGGCGGTGGGCTCGTAGCCAGAGACAGTGCTGTTAGTGTTGATGTGGCTCAGATCAGCGGCAACACCTGCAATGGGTTGTGGTTAGCGTTTTGGTCCGTTGGTCGGAATGAACTCAGTTTCGCGTTCGGCCGCGAGCTGTGCGACGTACCAGGTCCACCGCGGATGTCGTAGAGAGCAAGCTCAGAGACACGGGGGTTGAGCTTGAGGAGGAGAGAGAGAGGCTGGCCAATACCACCAGCGGCACCGAGAACGGCAACCTTGGAGAGCTACAGGTTGCAATTGAATTGATTAGTTGAGATGTTGATGGTTAAGCCGAGGCTTCAAGCCATCAAGGTATGTTTTTCTTTTAGCTTACCTGGCTGGCAGAGACGGAGAAGCCACGCTTCTGGAAGAGGTTGAAAGACTGGCGAGCAGCGAACATCTTGACTGTGGGGAAGGGTAGACAGAAGAATAATCTATCTGGGGATATAAAGTAAGAATTGGGGAGGGGGGATGGGGAGAGAAGAAGAAGGGGAGAAAGAGAAGAGAGGGAGGGAAGGAAGAAGAAGAGGAAGAGGAAGAAGAGGAGAGGAAGTGGAGTTTGGTCGGGACGGGGAGGAAGAACGAGGAGAGCGTCGGTGAGAAAGGCTGAGACGGAACGGGAAAAGCAGCGGCTAAAAGGAACGCTTTCCGGATCCGATCTCCACGCCAGCCACCGTCGAAGAATCCCCCATCAATACACTGGGTAGTAGTTATATGTTCTTCTTGTTCAATTATGGTCATTGTTGTGTCAATCAATCACTTCCACCTAGGCTGCACTTCGTCCATCTGGTCCGATGGCCAAGAATGAATCGGTCCTACTGTTGCTGCTGCTGTTGTTGTCGACGCGATTCCATCCGAGCAACTCCACATGCGGGACTAATAAGTAAAGTCATTCAACTCCGGAGTTCATCTCATATGATCACCTGGTGGTATACATACAAAACAAGGAACATGCATTCCTGCTCCCTCTCTCCATCAATGAATCAATCAATCAAAGAGGAAGCTATTGATATCTCAACCAATACAATACCCAACGCCGGCGCTTGCCAATCAAAACCCATAAGTAACGCAAACACAAAGCAAAGCCAATGCCCCCGAAATAGCAGATATGCACCCTAACTCGCCTTCCGAAATCTACCTCAGAAAGTGTAGTACAGCCCAGCAAAAGAGAAAGAAGATGAGCACGCCAGCCCAGAAAATCCACTTATCCTGCTTCGCCCGGCGCTCCACCTTCCGGATCGTCTCCCCACTGACCCCCAACGTGTTCGCGACACTGTAAAGTCTTCGCTGCGTGCCCTTGAGCACCTCGCGCTGTTGCCCGAGATCAGCCAAGACCGCGCGACCTCGATCGAGAAACTCATCCAGCTGATTCCCAGTATTGGCCAGGAAGCTCTGTTCGCGCAGCGCATGTGTCTCCCGGGTGTAGTCGGCAGCTGAGCCTCCAAAGCCTAGACCCGATCGGGCCGAGGACGGATTGGCGAACGGGGATGGATTGGGGAGGGAAGATTGCGCGTAGGGATTCTCGGGAGTGGCGGTGTTGTGCGGACGTCGGCCGAGAAGCTCGTTGCGGTTTGTTACGGATTGCTAGCGGGGGAGAGACACAGAGGTGGTTAGCATTCGGTCGCAAACATGTAGGCCTCCTCAGGTTGTGCTTACTGCGTCTTCGCGTTCTTTGCGCAGTCGGTCAAAGTGTACCCGGTAATCTGCAAGCTCGGAGCGGAAGTTCTTTACTCGCTCGAAGGCTTTCTCTTGTTTCTCCGGGATCAGCTCCTTCTTAGATAGTGCGGAGTAGTCGTCGATGGTGCGGGATAGTGATGCGAGCGACGCCGCGATTTGGCCTGTCGGTTGAGCGGAGTAGCTCGGTCAGTCTGGGTTTAGAAGTACCCCATGTGAACGGAAGATCGCACCTTGGAGCGCTGCGGATGATGTGGCCGGCGACTGCGAGAATGTGTCCAGATCGCGACGGATAGCAGAAGACTGCTTCAGGGCGGAATTGAAAAGAGAGTTCTGGTCAAAGGTATCAGCATATATGTCTCCCCCTTGGTTTCAAAATGTCGTTTAAATTGCGAGAATTCTTCTCGATCTGCGGTCGCGGGCGTCATACCATCTTTTCTTGCGGTGTGACCAACACTACTGTATACAACGGCTAGGAAAGCAGTGTGCAGCGCAATAACAAACACTCGAGCACAGACAGACGATGTTGCAAGGCTTTTCGTGGGTATAGAGTTGAAATAGTGCAGCACGCTTGCTTGTTAAGGTAGTGCTAGGGCAGCGACGTGTCCTTGAGAAATAGCGGTTCCAGTGATGCTAATAATAATGATGCTAGCCAAGGCCACATGTTCTTGCAGAGGCCACGATTCTGACACTGCTGACCGCCTCCCGCCAATGCAGTCCATGCATACTCAACCGACATCGATCGTCCGTTCTCCAACTCTAATCATGCAGCGATCGGAGACTCGTCATATAACATTATCTACCACTTTTTATCATTGCCTTTGGTCACGAAACGAACTCTACCTTTGTGTCAGCGTCCAATCAAGGCCAAATACTGTATAAGCATGCTACAAGCCGAATGGACAATCAAAATGAGGTTGAATGAGATTGAGATGGAATTAACTAAGTCTCCACCGATCACAAACGCCTGGACAGCAGGAGAACGCCATGTATCCTCAGATCCGTGCGGTATATGAAATTACAAAGAAACAGGTAGAAAGAAAACATCAGGATATCAAGTTATCAAACCACGCAAGACAAGTACTTGATTTTCGTGTCGCACCCTTATTTGGGAGGGTACTTGTTCTGGAGAAGCCACCTAGAAGTCATGTTAGCAAGGACATGCCCATTGCGTCTCAAAACAAAAACAGGTAAAGAAGGGCATGACTCACTTGCTCACAAAGTAGTCAACGGCGCCGACAGCGCCGACGATTCCGGACCACAGTCCAACAAGCTGCCATGAGAGTCTGCCCTGCGCGTGCTTCTTGTACGCCCCGAAGCCGAGACCAGCTCCGGTCAGGGCCAGGATGACAGCGTTTCCGATATAGACCGGGTTGCTCTTGTTGCGGCGCACACTGCTAGCCTTGGCCTTAGCCTTCGCCTTGGCCTTGGCCTTCTCGCTCTGTTCCCGCTCGGCAATGGCTTCCTGCTCTTCGCGCTCTAGCCGTTCGGCCTGCGTCGTAGTCTTGACCTCCTGGTTCAAAAAGTCGGCATCCACGGATTGCACGTGGGGGGAGTCAACGTCGATCAGCGAAGCGGTGCTCTCGGATTCATCTCGGTACACCCGGTTGATATCGGGAGCGCGACTGTGGAATTCTGGTTAGCAATGTGGAAGGCTCGATGTTTGCTGGTGGTTGTTGTTGTTGCACTTACGCCTAGAAGCATTGTCAGTAATTGTGATCATTACAGGTGCGCTGTTGCGTAGACAGAAGGGAGAATTGCACATACCTCCTCCGGGGACTGCTTGGGACCCTTGGCTGCAGCTTCTGCGTAAGACATAATGACTTGTTGAATGTCACAAGAGGCGGTGCGTGATAGAATTGGTGAGGTCTGCGACGTCATGTGTCAGGGTCAGTGCGGCCATTCGAATAAGAAAGGTGGAGATACTAGGTGCCACGAGGAGGCAGGAAACAGCGACAAAGATCGAACACTTACCGGGAGAGTTGTGGATATGGAGAAACTCAAACTAGGTCAGATCTTGCAGAGAAAGAAATTGTAAGTAAAGTTTCAGGGGATGGAATGGAAGTCGGATGGTATTTATGGTTGCGGCCATGGCTGGGGGGGAAAGAGAATGACATCACGTCATAGACGGGCTCATGCGACAACGCCCGCTGCCAAGACCCGGTCTGTGATCTCGCCCATGGCTTGTTTCGCGCTTGTGTTTTTTTCGGTCTTCCGAGGCTCCGCTAACGCATTGTTCAGCTTGGCTAGGACAAACTGGGACCTCTAAGCTGCAGTCTGCTCTAAAACATTAACTTTCATTTTTATCCCTCTATCTGCTTGTATGAGAAGGAAAGAGAATGAACACTCAGTCTACTATATGAATCATACTAAAATGATAAGGAAAACATAGGAGATGCATTGCAGGGTTATGAACTGTACTAAGGGAAGACCATCGTGGTCTAGGGAGATGAGAAACGTTCAGATGGTTTTGATACATATTACACCAACATCAAAGAAAAGGTGACTCCGATCGTAGTTAACTAGGATACTGTGCCGGTCAGGTTTCCCATTCGCGGGAAAGAGCTTACAAAAGAAGCTCAAGGGGGTTCTCAACAATCTTCTTCAGCTCCTTGATCCACTCACCACCAACAGCCCCATCGACGACCTTGTGGTCGAAGCTGCCAGTGACGACGATCTGGTCATCCCACTCAACAGCGGTACCTTCCGCGGTCTCGACGGGGACGGCAACCTTGCGGGTGGTGCCAACAGCCAGGATACCGGCCTGAGGGGGGTTGATGACGGCGGTGAATCGCTCGATGGCAGCGTTCATGCCCATGTTGCTGATGGTGAAAGTACCACCCTGGTATTCCTCAGGCTTGAGCTTGTTCTCACGAGCACGCTTGCCAAGGTCCTTAATCTGGTTGGAGATGCTGGACAGGCCAAGACCCTGGACGTTCTTGACAACGGGGGTGATGAGACCGTTGGGGGTGGCGACGGCGACGCTGATGTCGGCGGTGTTGTGCTGGCGGATGACAACCTGGCCGTTCTCCTCGCGCCAGCTGGAGTTGACAGCAGGGACCTTCAGGAGGGCAGCAGCGCAGGCCTTGACGAGGAAGTCGTTGACGGAAAGCTTGTACTTGCCATCGGCGGTGGCGTTGAGAGCCTGACGAAGCTTAAGAAGCTTGGTCACGGACAGGGTGGTGGAGACGAAGTAGTGGGGGTTCTCGCGGATCGACTGTTGAAGGCGAGAAGCGATGGTCTTGCGCATGGAGGTAAGGGGGATGTCCTCGTAGGTGGCAGCGGCGGCGGTGGCGGAAACGGCGGGCTGGTACTTCTCAACATCCTCCTTGGTGATCTGGCCACCACGTCCAGTGCCCTTGAGAGCCTTGATGGGCACACCCTTCTCGAGAGCAAGAGCCTTGGCAGCAGGGCTGATGTTGGCCTCGCGGTCCAGAGCGGGCTGGAGCTTCTCACCCGAGGTCTCGGGCTCGATGGCAGCGGGCTGAGGCTCGGGGGTGGAAGAAGCGGGGGCAGCCTCTTCCTTGGACTCGGGCTTGCTCTCCGCAGCACCAGCAGCAGGCTTCTCGCTGCCAGCATCCTCCAGGGTGAATTCCTCGAAAGCGGAGACGTCGGTACCCTCCTCAACCAAGACAGCAATAGGCTAGTGCGTGGTCAGTAAATGCCTTGAAATAGGCCTGATCTTGCAGGTGGCAAATCGACAGAAGGGGACCACGAACAGAGCCAACGGCAACGTCCTTCTCGCCAGTCTCGGACAGAACCTTGGCCAAGACACCCTCATCCTGGAACTCGAAGTCCATCTGGGCCTTGTCGGTCTCAATTTCCACCAAAACATCGCCGGGCTGCAGAGCATCACCGGCCTTCTTCTGCCAGGCACCAATGTTACCGGCGTTCATAGTCGGCGACAGAGCAGGCATGCTGATGATGGTGTGAGGAGGGAAGGCTGCAAAGTTCGATCCGTCAGTTTCCGATAAAGCCACATATTGAAGCAACAAGGATCAACAAAGATGATAAGCGACATACACTTGGAGGCATAGTAGCGGGAAAGGGCGGATAGGGAGGGCAATTGAGATCTGTAAGAACAGAATGAGCGATCAGTAACCTTTGTGAGCCCAACAGGGATTATAGAACATACTGAGCAAGATCCTTGAATCTGTGAACGGTCTGCGGCCGCCTCAGAGAAAGGGCGCCTTTAGAGAGAAACATGGCGCTGGGGGTGCGCATCCGGACAGCAGAGGCAACCATGGCGCCAAAAATCTATGAAAAGGTCGAGAAGAGAGCCCGCGACGGGAAAGGATGGAGAGAGGGAGGATGGAAGAGAGGCTAGGAACTGGTCTGGCAGATGAAAGGGCCCGTATCGAAGAGTTGAGGACTGCAGCTCCAGGAACTTTTCTGTTGAGGCTACCGGTGAGACTCTCCGGAGTAGTTCTCGCCGGCCGCCCCGAGATAGCTTAGCTAAGCAGGTTCAACCCGATTCAAACCGATTCACAACACCAAGCCACTTAGTAAGCAGGATAAAACCACATGACTTTTTACTATCTCATGGTTTCACTATGTAAAGGGATCAACTTATATTACACTTTTACTCATGTACACAGTATTCTGATGGACAGTAAACAGGGCGCTAGAAAAACCACCATGACTTACTATCTCACCACTATCTACTAAGTACTATCCACAGTTAATCTATTAGCTGAATATAGTACTTATTAAAGTTAATTTAGTCTTCTCTTTGCTCTTATCTTACTATTTTAACCTATTCGCTCACTGCCCTAACATTATCTATATAACTTTAGTTCTTTACTCTTAACAGTCAGTTGCGACAATTGTGCCATTTCCAGTACGCAGCGCCAATACTTTTGATCCACCGGTAAGCCAGGGTCACTATTGGAACGACCGTACATACTGATAAGTGTTATAAGCACCCAACTGCCAGGTTTGGATGCGAGACTATATCCAAAGATTTGTTGTCGAAGGCCTGGTTGCGAGCAGCGCCGGCTCGGTTGTTCAGGATGCTCCAAGATTGCTGTGACCTGGGTGTCGCATTGCGGGTTCCTTTTACTTGGATCCTCTGAGTGGTGCTGATAACTATCGTTGAAAGAAGGACTTTGGGGGGATTGCTTATTTCATATTTAGAAGCCTACTATATGAAGTAACAAATCAGTCTGCTTTAACTGATCCGACGGGTATAAATGATCCTCGATTCTCTCTTGCTAGATAAAAACTACACTGACTAGCCATCAATGGCGATGAGCGCAAGAAACATCCGAGCATTGTGTAACGACTCAACAACCCATTGACGACGTGTAGTAGTCCCATGGTTCCCAAATACTAGCACGTTGGTCCAGAATCTCGGGCAGGTAGGTGGTGGACCATGATTCACCTCTATCAGCGGTATATTGCGCCTTGCGAGACTCCCAGTACTCCGGCAGCCAACCAGATTGCTCCCAGTCGACAACCGCCAGAATACGGTATGGGGGTGTGGGTGTGACGATGATGTTACTGCGATGGAGATCGCCATGAGTGAATTTGATTGCACAGTCGTCCGGGAGGTCATAGCGGAATGGTTCCACTGGGACCGAGTACGGATCTGACATCGGTCTTCGGTGAAGAGATGTAAACCAGTCGTGAAAGTCACGAACTGTAGCGAAAGGGCCTGCTTCATGCATATAATTCACATGAAAAGCCCTGTCGTAAAGTGGTCCTTTCGTGACATTGCCTACGAAAGAGAGATTAGCTGACGGAGCCAGTTATCCATAGGGTCTGCGGGATATTCTACCTACAAATGGGTCCTTTGGGTGCTGTTCGACCTGTCGTAGGCACTGAAAAATTGTCCTGAATTCGCGACAGATGCCAGCTTTGTCCTCATGTCACATAATCCGCCATACTTGTTCAAGAGATGTTCCATTCACATACTCCATGTAAATGTATCTCACGTTTCCTTCGGTGTGCCAACCATACACTTCGGGCACCGGAACGTCGCCCTTGAGGAATTGACGGATGGCATATAGGCTCTGAGCTTCGGAAAGTTGGACAGAGCCTCCCCACTTGACAAATAGGCCCATCTCTTCGAAACTGGCAGGTGGCTGGCACGCATATGGGGCTGCCATCGGATGGGGTCCCTCTTGGTCGGAATACACTCCGGCGAGTTGTTGCTCCTTAACGCGTGCCTGCACTTCATTTGGTGAAGGTAATCGATCCCAGTTTGGAAAAAATGATGATTTTTCAACAACAAAACTCGGAGAACAGGAGACTTCCAACTGCGGGAATCGCACCTGTTCTCCTTCACGGGCCATGATGCCGGAGACTCGGCATTTGAGTCTCCTGCAGCTGTTACGGCGATGCCATGGTTGTTTGTCTTGGCGCCAGTTGATCACTTGACTGCAAGGGCCATCAGGTTAACCATGCAAGAGCTCCTTCGTCAGATATCTAATTCACAGACAGCGTACCCATCGTAGTGCTCTTCGGAAACTTATCTACATCCCCGTATGCGTCCTAATTTTGATGCTAGGCATTGCCGAAAGTTGTTTGGAACTATTATGTCAGACCCCCTCTATACAGACCAACCTCGCTTGTCTGCCGGCCTAGTTCGGACCCCGTCTCGTGAAACCAGACATTCCCAGTACCTCCATGGTGCTGTCTTCTAATCGCAAATTGCTGTTCCGGCCTTATCTCAGCAAGCTCAGCCCCTCTGGACGAGGAAGAAGCCTTACTAGGTTGCAGTTTGGGCTGTAATAGCTGACTCAGCAGATTATAATCACGTGATATAATGATGGTCTAGCGGCTGTGGCTTACCACGCCCTCCGTACGGTATCTCCGTCGTCCGCGGGAGTGAACACGCTTCAATTCCAATGGACTGCTTGTCAGTAACGAGGTTGGGCCGGCGTTCATTTTCAACCTGCAGATTCTTTTTCCCGTCCCTCCTTTAGTCCCATGTTGACCCCCTCCCTGTCGATCTTCGAACACTCCGATCGGAGTCTCGCATAAATGGCGGAAGTCGAAAACGGCTCTGTCAATGAGCCCGCCCAAACATCCCCAGCCGTGCCGCAGGCAGACAACAAGGATGCGGCTGCTGTATTGACACAGTCGGACGACTCCGTCCTACAAGACAAACCAAACCTGCCCGCTGAGTCGGAGCGTCAACAGATTGAGACAGAGCAGTTGGAGAAAAATGTTCAGTCAACTACCGAACCAGAGTCCACTGCAAACCCGGAGTCAGCCGACCAGATCGCAACTCCGCCAGAGGAAGCCGTCGTACCCCAGATTTCCGAAAACCAACCAGAATCTGAGTCAAACCTGAAGGAAGAAGCTCTCGGGGGTCAAACTGAAGATGCCGCCGCCAACATCGAGAAGGAAACCCCCGCCGAAAGACACGATGTTACCTCGATACCTCCTCGCGATGAGCCTGGTCCGGATACAAGAATGCGCTCGGACTCGAGGTCCACTACGGCCACGGTTGCGACACAACGCTCTGTAACACTCAGCTCCACCGTCTTCATAGTCAGTGCTTTGGATGCGATTGGCGCTTCGAAGGAAGCGCGCAGGAGCAGGGAACTGGAGGAGGCTGTCAAGAGCGCGCTCAGCAATGTCAAACAGTCGGATGGCCAGCCGATCGACCCTGAGGTCATATTTCGTCCACTCCAGCTCGCCACCAAGTCGCTCAGCATTCCTCTACAGGTCACAGCGCTTGACTGCATTGGAAAGCTTATCACATACTCTTACTTCGCATTTCCATCGGCTCATGAGAACAAGACCTCAGAGGACGAAGCCAGCCCGGAGCAACCGCCCTTGATTGAACGAGCCATCGACGCGATATGTGATTGTTTCGAAAATGAAGCTACACCAGTCGAAATCCAGCAGCAAATTATCAAGTCACTGCTGGCGGCGGTCCTCAACGACAAGATTGTGGTACATGGAGCGGGTCTCCTCAAAGCTGTCCGTCAGATCTACAACATCTTCATATACTCCAAGTCATCTCAGAACCAGCAGATAGCCCAGGGGTCATTGACACAAATGGTCAGCACTGTCTTTGATAGAGTCAACGTAAGACTTGAATTGAAGGAGCTGCGTTTGCGAGAGGGAGAGAAAGGGCAAGGTGGTTCTTCGGACAATGTTACGCTGGAGGCGGCCGACGCGCCTCATGAGGATGAACATGTGTCTGACGAGCCTCACGATGCAAGCTCTGATCACCCTGTTTCGAAAGAGCCCGGGGAGAAGCTCACTCTGCAAAGCTTCGAATCGAACAAGGAGGTTACCACAGTCAACGACAATGCCCCAACGATGGTCACTCGCGCTAGACTCAATCAAAGACCGGCTCGGTCCTCTTCAGGGACGTTCACAGAGGATGGTGACAGCACCGCTGACGATGACGAAGATGAAATCTACGTCAAAGATGCTTTCCTCGTCTTCAGAGCTCTCTGCAAGCTGAGTCACAAGAATTTGAATCATGATCAACAGCAGGACCTCAAATCTCAGAACATGAGATCGAAGTTGCTATCCTTGCATCTTATTCATTACCTCATCAACAATCAAGTCAACGCCCTCACATCTCCGCTCTTGACAATCAGGAACAGCTCCAGTAGCTCGGGTAGTTCGGATGCGATGACATTTCTGCAAGCTGTCAAGCCTCATCTTTGCCTGAGTCTGAGCCGGAACGGATCTAGCTCAGTGCCCAGGGTCTTCGAGGTGTGCTGCGAAATCTTCTGGCTTATGCTGAAGCACATGAGAGTAATGATGAAGGTTCGTATATTCCTTGGACATCATTACGCAAAGATACGCTAACATCAAGCAGAAAGAGCTCGAGGTCTTCTTAAAAGAGATTTACTTGACTATTCTCGAGAAGCGCAATTCGCCCGCTTTCCAGAAACAATACTTCATGGAAGTACTTGAGAGATTGGCCGCGGACCCGCGCGCTCTTGTTGAGATCTACCTCAATTATGACTGCGATCGAACAGCTTTGGAGAATATTTTCCAGAAGTAGGTGAATTCAATCCTCAACTGGAGAGCTCTTCTAATATTTGCGACAACCAGTGTCATCGAGCAATTATCGCGTTATGCAAGTATTCCTGTTGCGGTCACTCATGCTCAACAGCAGCAATATCAGGAGCACCATATCAAGATCTCGTCCGTCGGGAGTGACTGGCATCAAAGTGGAAGCTTTCCCCCTTCGCTGACTACGGCTAATGTAGCCAATGTCCAACAACCGAATTTACAGAACGTACCCCCCGAGTATACGCAGAAGAATCAGGCGGTCGTGTGTCTGGTTGAGATTCTACAATCATTGGACAACTGGGCTTCGCAACGTCTAGTTGACCAGTCTGCAACAGTGCCTCATTCATCATCTCAAAAGTCGATCGACAACCCCAGAGATTCGATCGATATGAACACCGCGTCGTTTCTTTCGTCGCCACGGATTGAGGGTACCGAGGGCACTACCACTCCGGTAGCAGAGGATGATCCAAGCCAAATTGAGAAGGTCAAGCAAAGAAAGACTGCTTTTACAAATGCTGTGCAACAATTCAACTTCAAGGCCAAGCGCGGGATCAAACTTTTCATCCAGGAGGGTTTCGTGCGCTCCAAATCCCCTGAGGATATTGCTGCCTTCTTGTACCGGAATGACCGGTTAGATAAAGCAATGATAGGAGAGTATCTCGGCGAAGGCGATGCCGAGAATATTGCTATCATGCATGCCTTTGTCGACATGATGGATTTCTCAAAGCGGCGCTTCGTTGACGCTCTTCGCCAATTTCTACAGCATTTCCGCTTGCCGGGAGAGGCACAAAAGATCGATCGCTTCATGCTGAAATTTGCTGAGCGCTACGTAACTCAAAATCCTAACGCTTTTGCCAACGCGGACACGGCATACGTTCTCGCCTACTCTGTCATCATGCTGAACACCGATCAGCACAGTGCCAAGATCAAGGGACGTCGTATGAACAAGGAAGATTTCATCAAGAACAACCGGGGTATCAATGACAATCAGGACTTGCCTGATGAATACCTGTGTTCGATTTTCGATGAAATTGCACAAAATGAGATTGTACTGGATACTGAACGGGAGCATGCAGCAAACCTTGGTATTTCTGCCTCTGCGCCTGCCGGTTTGGCGACCAGAGCCGGACAGGTCTTTGCGACAGTCGGAAGGGATATTCAGGGTGAGAAGTATGCGCAGGCTTCGGAAGAAATGGCCAACAAGACCGAGCAGCTTTATCGCAGCTTGATCCGGGCGCAGCGTAAGACAGCAGTCAAGGAGGCCCTTTCCCGCTTCATCCCAGCGACCTCGGTTCGCCACGTCGGTTCCATGTTCAATGTTACATGGATGTCGTTTTTGTCGGGGTTATCTGCTCCTATGCAAGATACACAGTACCTTGAACTGATCAAGCTTTGCATGGAGGGGATGAAGCTGGCCATCCGTATCAGCTGCGCTTTCGATTTGGAGACACCCCGAGTTGCTTTCGTGACAGCACTTGCCAAGTCCACGAATTTGGGAAATGTCAGGGAAATGGTGGCGAAGAATGTGGAGGCACTGAAGGCATTGCTTGATGTTGCTCTGACGGAAGGGAACCACCTTAGGGGCTCCTGGAGAGAGATCCTTACGTGCGTCAGTCAGCTTGATCGGCTCCAACTCCTCACCGATGGCGTAGATGAAGGCTCTCTACCAGACGTCTCTCGAGCTCGCATTGTGACACAACCGTCCTCTGATGGTTCTCGAAAGTCTATGCAGGCATCGAGACGCCCTCGTCCTCGGTCCGTTAACGGGCCTTCTGCCTTCCGCACCGAGGTCGCCATGGAAAGTCGCTCTGTCGAAATGATCAGGGGAGTTGATCGCATCTTCACCAACACCGCCAATCTGTCGCATGAAGCCATCATCGATTTTATTCGGGCGCTAAGTGAAGTTAGCTGGCAGGAGATCCAGTCGTCTGGGCAGACCGACTCTCCACGAACCTACAGCTTGCAGAAGTTGGTTGAGATCAGTTACTACAACATGACTCGAGTAAGAATTGAATGGTCGAAGATTTGGGAGGTACTTGGACAGCACTTCAATCAGGTGGGCTGCCACTCGAACACGACAGTGGTCTTCTTCGCTCTCGATTCTCTTCGCCAGCTCTCAATGCGATTCATGGAGATCGAGGAGCTGCCAGGTTTCAAGTTCCAGAAAGATTTCCTCAAGCCTTTCGAACATGTCATGGCAAATAGCAGCGCTGTGACTGTCAAGGATATGATTCTCCGCTGTCTCATTCAGATGATCCAAGCGAGGGGCGACAATATCCGCTCTGGTTGGAAAACGATGTTTGGTGTTTTCACAGTCGCTGCTCGAGAGCCCTACGAAGGCATTGTTAACATGGCGTTCGAACATGTTACGCAGATTTACAACACTCGCTTTGGGGTCGTGATAACGCAGGGTGCTTTCCCTGACCTCATTGTGTGTCTGACAGAGTTCTCTAAGAACTCGAGGTTCCAGAAGAAGTCGCTACAGGCGATCGAAACCCTCAAGTCAACAGTTTCGAAGATGCTGAGAACGCCAGAATGCCCGCTTTCCAATCGTGGTAACGCATCAGAGGGTGCTCACGAGGATGCCACCAACCTCACGCAACAACTTACTCGCCAATCGAAGGAGGAGCAATTCTGGTATCCAATCTTAATCGCCTTTCAGGACGTTCTCATGACGGGTGATGATCTTGAAGTCCGCTCGCAGGCACTGACTTACCTCTTCGAGACTCTGATTCGGCATGGCGGTGGATTCCCCCAGGAATTCTGGGATGTCCTGTGGCGACAGCTTCTCTACCCCATCTTCGTGGTGCTGCAGTCTAAATCCGAGAT
Organism: Aspergillus homomorphus CBS 101889; assembly: GCF_003184865.1. NCBI lineage: Eukaryota > Fungi > Ascomycota > Eurotiomycetes > Eurotiales > Aspergillaceae > Aspergillus > Aspergillus homomorphus. Next base: position 52,774 of record NW_020291932.1, on the reverse strand, counting down.
GTCTAAAGTACCTAACCACGAGGAGCTCTCTGTGTGGCTTTCTACAACGATGATCCAGGCTCTGAGGAACATGATCACACTTTTCACACACTACTTCGATGCGCTGGAATACATGCTCGATCGCATTCTCGAACTTTTGACACTGTGCATCTGTCAAGAAAACGACACCATTGCGAGGATCGGCAGTAACTGCTTGCAGCAATTGATCCTGCAAAATGTCACCAAATTCCAGCAGGAGCACTGGAACAAGGTCGTCGGTGCGTTCGTCGAGCTGTTCACCAAGACCACAGCCTATGACTTGTTCACCGCCGCGGCTTCCATCGCTTCCAAGCCCTCCCCCCCGGCCAAACCCGCAAACGGGGACGCAGCAAACAGCGAAGACAGCGCCAACGAATCAGCCGATACATCTTCGGTCCAAGAGACAAGTAGTGTCGATCCATCCAAGATTAATGGATCCCAAAACGTTGCGTCGGAGCACGAAGAGGGAGACATGCCGACCGCTTCTAACCCCGCATTGGAGGACTACCGGCCTCAAACGGAGGCGCAGCAACAACCCGCTGCGGTCACTGTTGCACGGCGTCGTTTCTTCAACCGCATCATCACCAACTGCGTGCTTCAGCTGCTCATGATTGAGACGGTCCATGAGTTGTTCTCCAATGACAAAGTCTACTCGCAGATCCCCAGCCACGAGCTCCTCCGGCTCATGGGCCTGTTGAAGAAAAGTTACCAATTCGCGAAGAAATTCAACGAAGACAAGGAACTACGGATGCAACTATGGCGTCAGGGATTCATGAAACAGCCTCCAAATCTGCTGAAGCAGGAAAGTGGCAGTGCCGCCACTTACGTCCACATCCTGTTCCGTATGTATCACGACGAGAGAGACGAGAGGAAGAGCAGCCGGGCGGAGACGGAAGCCGCTCTCATCCCGTAAGTAACTTGCTAGTATCCTACGAGTAACACATACACCAGACTAACATTGACCAAATGCAGACTGTGCGCGGATCTCATTCGCAGCTTTGTCCGTCTGGACGAAGACTCGCAGCATCGGAACGTCCTAGCCTGGCGTCCTGTCGTGGTGGATGTCATCGAGAGCTATACCAACTTCCCCTCGGAAGGATTCAACAAACACATCGAAACCTTCTACCCCTTGGCCGTTGACTTGCTTGGCCGCGACATGAACCCCGAGGTCCGCCTCGCCGTGCAGTCGCTCTTCCGCCGTGTCGGAGAGGTCAAACTGGGTCTCCCTCCTCGCCCGCAATCACCCGCCAGTCATCGAAACTCTGTGTCCAGCCAGCTTTCTCGTAAACACAGCGGCGGACGTTAATGCACTGTCCGGAGCGGTTTCTCTTTCTCCCAATTACCAAACTTTCCTCTCGATATTGATCTGCTTGTCTGTGTGCCTTTTTTTTTCCTTCTTCTTGGATATCCTCGTCTTTCATGAATGGAAAGGCTTCGCTTGTTCTGGAAGGTCATTGGATGTATTAGACTTATTCTCCATCATAGCCTTCGTCTCTTCTTCTTCTTCTTCTTCTCCCCCTTACTTCTCTTATTTGTGATTCTCCCAAATTCCATTATTATCGATATCTGTGCAAGCGGGCTTTATATATGTATGTACAAAATACCATCTTTATTGAAGCGTTGCAGAGTCTGTTTCAGTCAATTCGCCGTCAACTCGCCGCGTAACTGCTTTCAGCTGTAGCCTTGGGTGAGGTCGTAAGCCGGAAATTCTCTAGTCCATACCTAGTGACCCGGCCTTGCTCAGCGTGATGACGCCAGCGGTTCGGTTGTGCGCCGTCGCGAGTCCGGCCGGCTGACGGCTTCTTCCTAAGGCGAAGAAAGCACTTCGACTGCCCAGTTAGCGAGCGCCCAAGGTGATATCAACCCCCAAAGACCCAATCCCAAGATTCTTTTCCATCTCAAATCCCCATCGCCTTCGCCCGGATCTCCAGTAGCGCAGGGATATCCCCAGACTCATAGAAAGCCAGCAACCCATCCATATCACGCTCAGTCATCTCGACCAAATCCTCCAAACTCCACGACTCGCAAACGCCCGACATCCTACCCCAAGGGAAGCAGAAGCACCAGAAATCAGCCCACACCACTCAACTCCCACGTCCACGAAACCCAAAGGGGAGAACATACCACTTCATCCGCTTCGGGCCCTCCTCGACCTTAGGCGCCAACTCGCGCAACTTCTTCCGCAACCGCCCGACATTCTCGATCGCGGCGCCCATGTTCCCCGGCAGGGTGGCGGCGATCTTCTTGCGGACGAGACTCGCCAGCCGGGGCCCGTTGCCGTTGGTGCTGACCATGATCTGCAGCGGTCCATCGCGGTGCATGCTGCCGAAGTAGAAGTCGCATTCGGGCGGCACGTCGGCGATGTTGGCCGGGATGCGCTTCTCCTTGCAGAGCTGCCACACCCGCGTCGAGGCCTCCGGGTCGTCGATCGCGCAGAGTACCATGTCCGCTGTGTCGAGGTCCGCCGGCTCGAACGTCCGGTCGATGTGCGTTACTTGGCCCTCCGCCACCCGGTAGGCCACTTCGTCATTGAGGCCCGCTGCTGGGCTGACGACGGTTACGCGGGCATCGGCGTTCAGGGCGTGCAGGATGCGGCCGGCTGCTACCTGGTTTTGGGGGACATGGAGATGTTAGTTTGCTTGATGCGTGCTAGGACTATGTGTAGTAGTTTGGGGTTGGGGAGGGGCTTGTGTGTCGGGAGATGCAGATATATATCTGTGGGTAAGGAGCCGGCCGATAAGAGAGGGAGGGGCAGATGAATGGTGATAACTATACCTCTCCTCCACCGACTACCAGGATATGTTTATTCTTCGCCTGCCAGGCAATGATGAGGGAGCCTCCTCCCTGAACCTCTGGGAATTTCTGCGACATTATTGTGGTGGTGGTGGTGGTGGTGTCTGGTCGTGTCAGTCACAGGCGGGATTTCCTATCGGACTGTCCGGGCGCGGGGAGAATCGGCGGCCGCATTGCCTATCAATTCATTCTTACTTCTTACAGCTGAGCTTCATTCAAACCCCGTGACATTCCGCCTGCCATTTTCTGCCCACTTCCTTGTGCGGGCCTTTTTCCCTCTTTCTTTTTTCTCTCCTTCTTCTCTCTTCTCTCCCTTATTTCTTCTCCCTTCCCTCCTCCCCTTCTCCTCTCCCTCCTCTCTTTCAACCCTCCTTGCTTCTGGGCCGGTAATCTTGAAATGATTCCACCGCCCACGCTAGCTTTTCATTCCTACTATTACCGGTCCATGCCTTGCCAGTCATAAGCAAGTATCAAGATGCGGGGAGTACAGATTTTTTCTGGCACATCCCACCCTTCCCTGGCGGAGACCATCTGTGAGCGATTGGGCACCCAGCCAGCTCGAGCCAACCTCGGGAAATTCAGCAATGGCGAGACCAGAGTAGACATTGGCGTCTCTGTTCGGAACCAAGATGTCTACATCCTCCAGAGTGGCAGCGGAAAGATCAACGACAGTGTGATGGAGCTGTTGATTATGATCTCTGCCTGCAAGGGTGGCTCCGCAAAATCTATCACAGGTACGTTTGAGAACTCTTTCTCTTTACCTCTCAGTTGTTTCATTTCTACTCCCCTTTTTTCTGTTCCACCTTGTTCAATGGGCTGACTGGTCGCTTCCTCATACAGCGGTCATGCCGTATGGTCCTGTTTAGCTCATTCCTGCGCATCTGATACTGACTCACACGAGGTACTTCCCGTACTCTCGCCAATCCAAGAAGAAGAGCCATCGTGGCGCCATCACTGCCCGCATGTTGGCCAACCTCCTCTCGGTCGCTGGAGTGGACCATGTGATCACCCTGGATCTACATGTGAGTCTGATCGCCGTCCCTCACCCGGGGGCTTCATATGCCGTCTTCGAATGGAATTCTTACCGGGATCCATTGAATCTAGGCATCGCAAATGCAGGGCTTCTTTGGCAAGCCGGTGGACAACCTATTTGCCGAACCTTTCATTGCCCGATGGATTCGCATGAACGTCCCCAGCTGGAAGGAGGCCGTTGTTGTGAGCAAGAATGCCGGTGGCACCAAGCGTGTCACGTCCCTCGCCGATACCTTGAAGCTCAACTTTGGTATTGTCACGACAGACAGACGGCGCCCTAAGGTCCCTATGTCGATGACGGATAGCACCGTCTTCTTCGACTCGATTGAGGAAGAGAGCACCGCCTCGTCCAAGGACCAAGATCCCTTCGCTTTGCACATCCAAAGCGCAAACAGTGATAACGGCCAGGGCGAAGACTTGAGAGAAGAGACCAACACCAACATGGAATCTCTCGTGGCGGCCAACCTCCTGCGTCCAGAGACCCCGACAGGCGCTCGCCGTCCGTCGGAGTTGGAAGCTGCACATGAGTACACCGATGTTCGCGTTCAGGACGTGATCACCGGCCGTCTCGTCCAGGGTCACCTGGTCGATGATGACTATCCCTCCACTGGTCCCACTTCTGTACCTGCTTCAGGCGAAACAACCCCAGGTCAGAATGCCAGCGGCGAGCCCTCGGAAGCGGTCCCCGAGTCGATGGTCAACTCCCTGATCTCGACCACCCCTTCCCTTCCCGGCGATCACGCTCTGGGCGGCTCGTTTGATGCTGCTGAGTCCTCCGACGAGGAGGGTAGCGTTGGACGTCACGCTGAACAAGAGAAAACTATTACTCTTGTCGGCGACGTACGTAACCGGACCGTCTTTATCGTCGATGACATGATCGACAAGAGCGGATCATGGATTGCTGCCGCGGAGACGGTCGTCAAGAAGGGCGGTGCGAAGAAGGTCTACTGCATTGCCACCCACGGTCTCTTTGGGGATGAATCTCTGGAGCAGATGGAAGCATGCAAGGCCATCGACTATATCGTCGTCACAAACACCTTCCCTATTGCCCCGCAAGTCGCCAAGAAGTCGCAGAAGTTGATTGTCATCGACATCTCAAGTCTTTTAGCGGAGAGCATCAGGCGCCATCATTATGGCGAGAGGTCAGTTTTCAGTCCACATCCCCCAATTCTCAGAAATGTTTGCTAACGGCCACCGAAGTGTTTCGGCTTTGTTTCATCTAAATGACTAGATGCCCTGAGTATTGCATCTCAATTCAAGCGGACATTTCTTTTACAACCTTTCCCCTTTTCCCCCCAATCATCCATATCACGAGCGTAAGCGAGCTGGGTATCGGATAAGATGATGACTAAAGACAGTGATGACGAGTGTTTTGATGATCTTCTCCATATTCTCTGCAGCGGGTGACTCTTTTCTAAACTTGCTGTGTTGATGATGATGCATGCATGCACATAAGACCAGTCTATGTGGTGATACACGGCAGGATACCTCTTCTGTTATCAGCACCTAAATACTGAATGATACCATTAACCATATGAGCATCGATGTCTTGCTCGGGCGGGCTCACGGCTATAGGGGTTGGGTGACATGATTATTCCCAAGCACGGGAACATTGGCTCTGATTCTAATTCTTCAGAGAAATTGTTTCACTGTCAAGTTGGACCAGGTCCAATGCTTTCACCAGTGTGTTTCACACATTTTCTTTCGTAGGGCGGTCAGTTCGAGCAATCGACCACAACATCTATCAAATCAAACCAGCGATGCAGTCCACTCTGGGTACTGCAGGGGCGTCCTGTTGGAAAGGAGAATCATTCTCTGGACCTGAGCTCACAGGATCGTCCTTAACGGAGCGTTGGGAGAGCAAAATACCGGTCCTTTGCGGACGTCTATGACCTGCAAGCCTTCCAGCTTGTAGGAAGTAGGCGTATTGCACTGGATCGATCGAGGAACGAAGGCACCAGTTTCTTTGGGGGTTTGCCCTCATGGCCTCGGCCGGTGGAACTGGTGCAAGAGAACATCTCGAACACCATCGTACCTGTCACAGCAGTTTTGTAAAAAGAAATCCCCTTCACTTTAGCTGAATATGATCAATTCAAAAACTCAATCTCTCCTGGCTATCCGCCGTGATCCCAGTCTGTCTACATCGTCACTCGATTGGAAAATCGCGTGTCTGCATCATGCGCCCTGTTAACCGTGTATCAGATGCAACTCGCGACCGATTGCAGAAATAGACACGACTGCAGGTAACCTGACTCCGAAAAGTAGGGTCAGCGAGACATCCGATTCTCTTTCGGCGCTCGGTGAGCGATGCAGTCTTCCTTGCCAGAATCCTGATCGAAATCTCCCGACCCGTGTGTCTCATCTCAGGACGACCTCAACAAGGCCACGACAGTGTAGCCTAGCGGCGTGCAGCTTGCCAGCCGGCATAGAATGAATCGGTTTTCAATTCGATTGACATTTGAAAAGAATGGGATGGCGGTGTGCATGAGCCCGACAGCCGAACGCAGGATTGGCTCGTTTGCTATGCGACGCTGGACAAAGTCGAACCCAGAGCCCCTTTCATTTCCTGAGACATCTCGCGATCAAGAATCCCATGCACGTCGTTTGGCAAGGCGAAGCGACTCTTCGAATCGGAGGGTGGATCGCTCCGAAGGTTCTAAGGGATTTACCTTTCGCCTTGATGCGAGTTCTCTGCGGGCGAAGATGAGAATGCTACTGATCCGGAGAAGAACGGAGAACAGTGATGCTAAACTTTGGCCAAGCCCTTCATGCATCACAATAAAACATGGTAGTGTAGAGAATGCCGTTGTTCTGGCCCGGTCGAGCGGCACGTCCAGACAGCTCGTTTAGGGAGCGCCACTTTCCAAATTGCTCCTTCGGCATAAGCTGAAGAATTGGGCTCTGCGCTAAAGTGAAGCGCGTGGGGAGCGCCGAATCACTGGGGGCGGTTTTTCCGGTGTGGTCCCGAGCATAGGACAGAACGAAAAGACGTATCAAGCAGGCAAAAGTACCTTGCGTCACCTAGACCAAGAGCAAACGCTCGATCCCGGTACTGTGGGGGATGGAGCGAATTAGGGGGCCAGTTGAGCCCGAAGCACGATGGCGCAGAATTCATGTCCGGGAACATCCCCGGTAGATCAGGGAAGCTTTGCGGCTAGATGACCAGTAGTAATCCATGGTTCCTGAAATAAAAGAATTGGCTGCGGATGCGCGCAAGTGGTTTACGTACTTTGACCAAGGCATTGGTGAATTCAGGCCTCGACATATGAGAAGGATGCTATAGATACCATCTCGGTACTTTCAAGGCGCTGAAGACATGGATTTGACAAGGTCCAACCCTGGAGCGTCTAATGATTTTTATTTGGCGGATGTTTAGTCCAACCACAATCGATTTCGATAGCGGCTGAAGCAATGTGGCTTCTTGTGTCCCCGCCATGCTGACAGGAATCGACCCGCCTGTCAAGCGATACCCACCGCACTTGATCCTAGCGTTGGGTCAAGTCCAGCCCTCTCGTGTTCTTTCTTAGGCCTGAGAACTAGGGAACGCTCGGAGCACTAGAAGCACCGCGTGTCGGCTTCCGGACTGCATGTGCATTTCCTTCCGAACAATACTCTGTTCGAAGCCGCAATGAAATAGATCACCAAGAAGGAAGAGGAGTGAAATCTCGGCTCAATACCAAATTGTGGTTGAGCTCTTTTTCATTATCGTTGGCGGGATCACCAGCTTGGACTTTGGTGCTCATCTACGGGAAGATCGGCATGCCCAAACAAACGGTAGATAGGCGGTGGGCTTCCACCTCGCATGCCTTCAGCCATTCGCGGCCTGAAAAAATCACAAAAGACGGTGTCTTGGCGAGTAGGCAGTCCAGCAACTTCATATACGTAGTTTCGGCAGGTCGTTCACCGTCCTGGCTCGGGGTAATCTTGTCTTCGGTTAATGTGGGCAAGGCAGTGTAGGTAGGCTCAGACGATAGTACGGAGTCTCGAGGACTTTTTGTTCTCCATGTCCCCAAGAGCCTGCCGGCAAGCCACCAGGAACTAACCTGGTTGGCGGGTGCGGGTCGCCTGCAGAAGCACGGCGCGATCGGCTTCGATCGACAAGGGAAGACAGGAACAAGCATGAGTGAATCGAGTAGTGACGTTCACAAGGATCTGGCCTGCTTGTCCAACCGCCAACGACGCCCCCAAACGTTGAGCTCTGCAAAGGCGGGCTGGGAACAGCTGCAGGGGATGGTTCCGAAACCATGGATGTATGAACGTTAAATCTCAGTGCTTTACTCGGCGCATCGGGTGGAGCTCAGGCCAAACTGACACCCGATAATGGGGTGATGAAGAATTTAGCGTCATGTTGTTGTCGCTTCTTTGGGATTGTTTGTCTTGGGTTGGGAAACCCCTGCTATGTAAAGAGGATCGGTTGCACCGGCAGGCCGACATCGCCTTCCTGCCGTGGGCCGAGAGGCCAAAGTTTAATGGGAGCTGGAGTCGGGTTCAAACAAAAGGCAAACTTTCTTTGCAATTGCTAGCTTTAGCATGATGATACATTCGGGGCAAATAACTGGGTTGGGCAATGATGGGAGGCACGGCAATTAATTGCGAGAGTCCGGATTTGAGATGCACAAGTGCCGATGGAGGAGGTTCTAGAAAAGTGGGCTCGATTCATGACGTTCGGCCGAGGTCATGGAAGGATTTAGCTCCAGCAGCCCCCCTGGGAAGGCAACTATAGCAGAGCAATTAATAGCAGCAGACGATCGACGGGGACGATAAGAACGAGCGATGAGGGGGAAGGATTGGTCAGGAAGCACGCATCGGAGTGATCGAGAATTCCAAGAACCAGGATTTGAACAAGGCGGAAGGATTGAATCGTGATGGATGATGATGCATAGATTGGAAGCAGAAGGAAGTGGATTCGAAAGGATTTGGTAGGGATGGAGGGGAGTGATAGAGAGAGTGATAGAGAAAGAGAAAAGTGACAGAGAGAGGGAGGGAGAAAGGGAAAGCTTGGAGGCGGCCGGGGCTCGGGGGACTAGACAAGGAAAGAACAGACAGGAAGGAATGAAGGAAGGAAGGAAGCAGATCGGATCGGATCGACACCCGCCAAACACGCCAAACACGCCAAACAAAGTCAATTTTTGCCCCTTTTAGACCTTCTTTCTGGGAGCTGTCCGTCCAGTTGGCTGTTAGACCAGTTGACATCTACTATACTTGGACTTGAACTAGAACTAGGATGATGATGATGCAATTCAGGGGAAAGTTCTCAACCCCAACCCAACACCAAACTCAAAGCCTAAATTAAATGAACAACCAAGAAAAGGAAATCCTCGGTCAGTCTCAGTCTCAGTCTAGTATAGTCCTCCTCCTGTCTGTAGTCTGTACTGCAGTCATCCACTTAGTTGGGGCCCCACCAGCGACGACAGATCATTTTTTTCCCTGTAGAACCTCCACCTTCAGACCATCCAGTCGGATCTATTCATTGACTAGACAGATATTTTTGACAAGGGTAGGATTACTCGGTAGTTAGTGACGGACTGACTGTACCTTGGTCAATTTGGCTTTCGATAGAATTTATTTATTTTTGGCGATTTCTTTTTCTCTGCAGGCATAATCAATCATCCTTCCCCATGGTTCCTTCTTCCTTCTCGATCTCTAGATCTCTCACTCTCCACTCCTAGTCCCCATTCCCACGGAATTTCTTCCTTGGGCTGCTCATCGACCTATCTGCTTCGATCGCACACTTTCTCCGTCCCCATCGCCCCTGTCGGATCCTATTCATCATACCGTGGTGCTGTGGCCGACTCCACTGCAATTAATGATCCGTCGACCAGGAAGCAGGCCGGGTACGTGCATTGTGCTTGCTTGCCTGCCGACGGTGAGAGCGGGTTCCATGCAACTGGAAGGCTTCTCGCCTGAGTGCTTCTGGACCTCGTACTCCAGACAGGGACTGTAGGTAATTGGAATTGCTCTTTGAGACACGACCATTCCGAAGCTATGCAGCCAGCCCATTGTTGAGAAAAGAAAGCAAAGATCTCAGAGCCCTACCTCCTTTCCAGCTCTCAACCCTATATATACTATGGATTCGTTGCCCTTCCGTTCTTCATTATTTCTACAACACCACAAACAACACATTGGCAGCTCTCCTTCTCTACTCTCCGGATCGTCGCATAATTCAGATCCTCGCTCCTTTCTACTTAAGAAATTCTTTTCCCCTTCCTCTCCTCCATCCTTCATTCCTTCCTCGAACCAACCGTGTTCAACGGAACCAACCCTTGCCCTAGAACATCCAACATCTCTTTCAGTCCTACGTAGTTAAAGGAACACCAATTGCCCCTACACCCCAAGCTAGACTGTCGAAAGTCACCGACAAACCACTTCTCAACCCACATCCCGTTGACAAGTTCAGGTAAGAGCATGAGACCTTCTGATCCGAATCTTTGCGTCTCGTACATGAGGAGCGGTAGTCGAATTGATGAACTGACGGACATCGATGCGACTAGAATACAACACCATGGCCAACCAATGCTCCGGTCACCGTTTCGCCATTGTACAGGCCACGAACGGCAACATCCTTACCTGGCGCTGCTCTGACTGCAACTCCGGCCCCTTCGTTGCCATCTGGCAATGCAAGATCTGTGGCCATTTTCGCTGCAATGCATGCCACACCGCCAAAGCATAGTGCTTTCCTTGCCTCGAAAGATCGGTAAGTGCCACTGGTTGGATACAACGCCCATCCGCTCACAGTAACATACTGTGCACCTGTTGTGGAACAAAAAGGAGACTGACGTCGGGATTGTCTAGTGCTTGCCCTGGGCAGATTCCGGGAAATCTGACGACACCACCACAGCGTTGTTTTCAATGCATGACTTGCATCTGCGATTAACAAAAAGCACCCCATGCAAATCTGTCGTATGATGGATCACCCGTTCCACACTTTCATGCTTTTTTTTTCCCCCCTTAATAGGTTCCATTTCTTCCCTTTCCGGTCTTCATTTCTTACCTGTCACCTGTACCACCCCACCGCAGGTGGCATTCTTTTACTCCGGACGTCGCTTCTAAACGAACCAACACCCCCGGATATCTTATCCATCTACCCCTTGCGAATCGGAGAGACTCCTCGATGCACTTTTCATGTTCAACAGATCATGATTGAAGGGAGAGATCCGACCTCCGATTCTGGCTCACTGCAAGTGGGAGAGCATTTCACATTCCAGAACAACCAGGAGCTGCATTGTCTCTGACTCGCAGTCTCCTGCGATCTCCAACAAAAGTGATCTCGCGCATTTTCCGATCCTTGTTTCCAGCGACTGCTTTTTGTCTGATTTCAGCCTGTCTCGCAAAACGATCCTCTGCTTTTTCGTGTTTTGTCCACACAAAGCTGTTCGCTCTAGAAATCGCATCGCTCCGGCGTTCAGGAGTAGGGAAAACGGAGGAGGGATTGTCTTTGATTGACGACCATGCCATATTTCAGCCCGGGTGTTTGTTTCCTGTGTCCTTATTGTCAGGATGCTCGTTTGTTTTCTCTGGTGTTCCGTGACCCTCTGCTCCAACTTTTTTAGATTAGAAGACTATCTTAGACTTCCCTCGGAGGAAGTATCATCTGCGGCGACGCATCTAATCCTGGATTTATCTCTTCCACCACTTTTATCTAATAAGGCATCAAGTCTTGAATTCTACATCGACCCAAGACAATCCGGCCGGGTATAGATGTATTTGGCATTCCAAACTTCTGACAGAGACATCTTTATCAATCATTGCACTAAGCTATATGCAATCAGCGTATCACATTTCCCTTATGGGCCCAAGGGCTAGATAGACACCTTCCTACCAATGCCCCCTGCGGATTGTCCATTACCTATTTATTTATATGCACTAAGCTCTCCTCGATCTGAATACCACATTTCTCCCGCCTCACCCCACCCCACCCTAACCAACTGACAGAGTGGCAAACTAACGCCAAACCGACATACACCCAGAACATCGTGGACCCAAACCGAAAGTCTAAATCCACAACCCCACTCGCTCAATCCTGAGACACACACAGCACCCCACAGCCTTTCCAAATCATGTCTCTACATCAAACCCAGTACTATACACGAGATACACCCCAGTGAAGCGCAGCACACACCTCGATCGAAGTCGAAGCTACCTGAGATACCATGGCAGTTTAACTTAGCCGCGTATCTATAGCGCGAGTACGCCAACCCTTTCAACACGACACAGCTCAGCCCAGCCCAGCCAGCCCAGCCCGAGGTGTGATAGACTTACTAGTGGAAAGGACGGAAGTCAGCTCCAGCACTGCGTGAGCGTGTGTAGGGGTGTCTTCCATCCTCCCTCCCTCCCCCTGAGACAACGATCCTGCGGACAGAGCTCCCTTGCGTGGTCTTGAAGATTAGGTAGATCTCTTTATACTTTGCTTCGCGGATGCGCGCGGGACTGATTGGGTGTCGGGTGTGAGATTGCAGTGCAGTTGGGAGGGGGCATTACCCTTTTGGTCGGTGTGCAGATTGGATGATCCTGATGGATGCTGAGGACTGTGGGATCGGTTATGCTTATTCTGAGTAGATGGTACTAGGTACTGGCTTCTAAGGGAAGATGCAGGTATGGTGCTGGTATAGGTACACCTAGGGGCTGGATGGGGATCATGGATGGAGACAAAGCGGAGTCTGGTATCTCTACCGGTTGGATACACGGCCACAGGCTACACACCAGATTATAGTATCTAGATCTACACGCGTGCCCTTTACTCTGCCGAAACTGGACCATTGCGAATGTACATCGCAGATACAAAGTGATTATTATGGGAATAGATGCGAGGCCATAGATATCACAAGCAAAAACAATCAGGTGTAAATACTCTGTGTGCATGCGTCAGTATACATCATGACTGGGATCATTACCCATTCAAAAGAAAAATAAACTCACCTCGGTGATCTGGTTCACCTGCAAACCAGGTTCAGCCATATTAGCATCCTTCAAAAACTCCAACGGCATCCAGACCAAATGACCCTTGATCTTATCGAGCTTCTCGCGCACTTCCTTGATGGGCTGGTAGGGATCGAACAAATGTCCCTGCTTGTTTCCCTTAGGGCAGAAATTGTCGTAGTCCTCGAAGGTGTGGATGTTGTCGTCAGGATCGGCACGGAAAAGCATCCGGTACATATCCGTGTTGGTGGTAGCCTGGCCGGTCCACATCTCCCAGAGTGCGTCGTTCATGGGATCCGTGACAAAGTCGTTCTCCGGCCCTTCGAGGATCTGATTCATGCACGTGTACGGGGGCTGGGCATTGGGGTGTTGGGAGGCATCGTATTCCTGCGCAGGGAGCAGGCCGAGATGCTCGCGCCACAGTTGGCGACGCAGGGTTGCTGCAAGGCGGGCGGCTTTGTACGGCTGGCCGTCCATGGTGCTGTCGATGTAGTCTTGGTCTTCGACAACGATGGCTAATTCGCTGTCGTGATAGCCGCATTGGGACTGTGGGGAGTAGGTGGAATAAGTTAGCTGCTTTGCTGGCAGGGGGCTAATGTAGGTGACTGCAAGGGGAGATGAAAAAGGGCTTACCCGGTCATTGATGTTGGCGCTTCCACAAATGGCGATTCTGTCATCAACAATGCACACCTTACCGTGCACATAGAGCTCCTCTTGGACAATGTTTTCCTTCTCGGCTTCGGGGTCGCCGCCCCAGGGCTCGTCAGACATTTTGCCGCCGTTGAGCATCGTGGTGTGGGCCACGGTGTCATTACCCTTCAGGCCCTCTTGCTCCTTATGGCGTTCAAATTGTTCTTCGTACTTGCGCAGCTGCGCGATCCGAGCCTCCTTCTCCTGTTGGGCGTTATCGTAGCCAACTTCATGCCGGTCTCCTTCGTTGTCAATGGCCGGATGAACACTGTCGCTCATGATAGATTCCGCAATTCCACGCTGGATGTCGTTATACGTCACGCCTGCCTCTTTTTCCAGGTGTTCAAGAGCTGGGGTCTTGTTGATACGGTCAAAGGCACGCAAGTTGAATAAGAAGACGTGTTCTGATCATGTTAGATTCCAGTTTGTCGCAGATGGCGTAGCTCGACCTACCTCTCGGGTCCACACCCTGGGCAGCGATCTGCCCGAAGATGGAGTGCTCTCCGCGATGGATGGACTTATACTGATAGTCCATGATCGCTCGGGTGCCGGTCGCTGCGTTCTGTCTGAGGTCTCCTGCAAATCCGGGGATAGCGGGAATGACAATGATGACTCGGAACTTTCTTCTCTCCTTAGCCGCTCGAACAACTGCATCCACAATTGAGCGCCCGATTGTGTTCAGAATGGGCGCTTGCTTGTCTCCCGTGGCAGTGACTAGGCATGATTAGTAGCTGCAACTCTAGGAGAAAATTATGCCGTCTTACTGAAGAATTGGTTCTCAATGTAGACAAAATGCTGGGCCTGGCCGATAACCTCCTTATAGGCATTCTGAATACTATGCTCGTTCAGAATACCACTGCTCCAATCAGCGCTGCTGCGCACGATCTGTGCCCGCGCAAACCCTTGTTTGCCAAGGGGCTTCGTGTCAAGAGGCTTCAGGGGATGTTGCACGTAGTCGCCGCAGGGGTATTTCGGGCGTTGTACTCCCACTAGATCCTCGTCCTCCCCGGTGCGACCCTCGAGCATAAGCCAATCAACGCCATAGTCCCGCTTATACTTGTCCCTCTTAATGAAGTTCCAGCGAAGAACAAAGTGCTCGGCAATGTCATACACACAGTCACCCATCAAACCCATGGCAACATCATGCCAAGGCATCCGGCCGTAGTCCGCCTTGCTGAGCTCGTTCTGCTGCCAATCTTGCACGCTCTGGAAATCCATGATCCGGTTGTTGTTGAATTCTTGTCCCGGGAAGATTTCGTCCCTCAAGTTTGACGGGTGGACATCCGCGAGGGGGTGCTGATGGGCGTCCCATCTTCCGAAGCACAGATCGATACCTCCAATAAACGCCAGCGCATAATCAATGACAATGAACTTTTCATGATGGGCCTAGCAGATCCAAAGTTAATTCACTCCCGAAGCATGCGTGGGCGCAGACATACCCAATACAGTGTCATATCCGCAGCATTCTCGAAGATGTTGTGATCCGGATGTCTGAGAACTTTGATGTTCCCGTATCCGGGAGATCCCTCGGGACAGAGGGCACGCAAAGCGTGCTTCGTATGGGCCGAGTTACAGGTCAATGCTTGATTCACCTAAGCATGTTCGGTCAGCGACTGTGGCAACCGTGCAACCGTGGCGGCTAACGAACCTCCTTGTACACAATGACGTAGATCTTCACACCGGCCTCGGCGCGGCGCTTGAGGACCTGATCCAGCCGCCATTCCTGCTCCATGAACGCAGGCCGGCGGAGGAAGAGCTCTGGGGAGAGCCACCAGTCGGCGATGTAGATGACCTCCTGGGCTTCTTCTAAGGCGATGGAGACCGCCCACATGTAGTCCAACGCATCGACATACCATTTGACCCTGTTACCCTCGCGGATGGGAGCGAATGATTGAAAGCGGTTGGCCTCGGAAATGGCGGTTCTCTTGCGGTCTGTCTCCTGCTCGTGCGCTTCATCGTGGCGATGATTGGGATTGATGATGTTGAAGAATTTGCCGACTTTGTGCTTTAAATGCGATGCCTTTGCCTCGAAACTCTCGATATGAGTGTCTGTGCCCCGACGGGTAATTAGTCGAATCCACAGAGGGAGAGAAAAGATTAACCTTTGAGATGCTCCTCCAAGTGATCGATCTTGTTCTTAAACTTCTCCATCGTGATCCAGCGCGATAGAGAAGTAGGTCCTCTTGAATAGCTATGAGGAGGGGCAGCGCAAAAACTGCAGCAACAGATGGACTGCAGCTGAAGAGAAAAAGAATGGGGAAGAGAAAGAGGGGGGAGAGGGGAGGGGATCCACCGACGATCGGAAATCAATCAGGAGATAATAAAAAATGGACGAGCCCGTTCACGGTTCTGCCTGGGAAATGTTCCAGATTCGCCAAGGCGATCGGCATGAGGCAGGGACCAGTGAGATAGAGTCAAGTGAGGTAATATTATCAGATTGTAATATGGAGACCTCGGAAGAGCAATCAAAAGCCAGCCCTGAGTCCTGGGCGCAACACACCGTGTGTGGGATGACATCATTTCCAGCCTTAGAAGGTTGTGAGTTGCGGCCTGAGGTGTGGAACCTCTCGGAAAAGGCAGGCAGACCAGGCATCATCAGGTATCATATCCAAAAGTAGAACTTCTTCTTTCCTCCATTCCAGGATCATCGGCACTGCTGCATCCTGCACACTGCACACAAACTACTAACACTAAAGAGCCCCAGTCTGGTCTAGTTCCGACTATTCTGTCGACTTCTGCATGTCCCTGTCGCGTGTCAGTGGATTTGCCTCGGGTAGACTCCACCGTCATCCACTGGGTGCTTTCCACCGGAGTTGCTGCTAGCCTGCTACACATTTCCGTCATCATCGTCACCATCGTCATCCTCGTCGTCTTATGTCTCGCACATGACCATAACCCCCGAATCCTTCTTCATTGGCAGTTACACTATGAGCGCATCACGCAATCCCTACAAGGATGACATTGACTTTACCACCCTTGCGCTCCAATCCCCGGATTTTGCTAAGTAGTGAGTCCACACATCCCACCACTTGATTCGCCATAGCTGCAAAGGCTCAGAAGTCAAAAATCTAGTCTAAAATCCAACGGGCAATTGGACTTTACCGACCCCGGTGCTGTCAGGTGGGTCCACGATGCGAACCGACAGAATGTCCAAGTCACCGCTGACAGATATAGACAATTGACCACGAGTCTCTTGCAGCGAGATTTCGACCTGAAAGTCGACATTCCTGACAACAGACTTTGTCCGCCGGTATGCAATCTTGACTGACTACAGAATACAATGCTTAGCTTGCTAATCAGGTACAGGTCCCGAACAGGTAAGCAAAAGGCACACATAATGACCAGTAGTTCCCACTTGGTCCTGATACAGTAATGGCAGGTTGAATTATATCCTCTGGCTGCAAGATCTCCTCGATACCACGGGCGATGACTACCGGGATAGCTATGATCCCGATCAAAAAGTCGTGGGACTTGACATGTACGTCACTTAACTCCATTGTTAGTTCGAACATTAACCAAGAAGCCACAGAGGGACAGGATGTTGCAGCATCTACCCCTTGTTAGGATGTTCCATGCGGCCCCAATGGAATTTTGTAGCGACAGGTTAGTCCGTCCTCGTCGCCGCAAACATACCAAGCTCACTCGTACCATAAAGACATTGACAAGGGCAATATCGAGTCGTCACAAGCGAACATTTCGGCAAACGGGCTCGATTCGCGCATCACAATCTACAAGACGGACCCAGAGGATAAGCTCATTCCGCTAGGCACGAAGCTCAAGCTTGACAGGTCCGTTCAGCAGCTCATTTTCGTATATCCACTACCTAACCTGCAGAAGACTAGACTTCACCATGTGCAATCCCCCCTTCTACACTTCTCGAGATGAGATGGTAGCGTCAGCAGAAGCCAAGGAGAGGCCGCCTTTCTCGGTATGACCCACCGCCTTCCATTAACGAGGTAATTCGCTCACTCAGCCCCTCAGGCATGCACAGGTGCAGAGGTCGAGATGGTGACAACAGGTGGAGAAGTCGCGTTCATCTCCCGAATGATCGAAGAGAGTCTCCAGCTGCGCGACAGAGTACGTTGGTACACCTCGATGTGCGGCAAGTTGAGCAGCATCTCCGTCTTGGTGGAAAGATTGATCGAACACGGCAACAACAACTATGCCGTGACAGAGTTTGTGCAAGGCAACAAGACCAAACGATGGGCTTTAGCCTGGTCCTGGACTGATCGTCGTCCGACAGTGGTATGTACCTTTCTCTGCGGACCACCAGTGGCGCTGGACTAACTCCTGACCGCATAACCAGGCCGTAGCCCGAGGTATCCCTGCAATCCCAAAGCACCTTCTCCCCTTTCCCTCCGAGTACACCTTCACAACCACCACCGAGTCTATCGCCGACGTAGCTGCCACAATCAATGCAGAACTCGAAGCCCTCTCCGTCCAATGGGTCTGGCGTAAGGACCTAGCCATGGGCGTGGGCTTCGCGATGCAGAATGTCTGGTCTCGACAGGCCCGCCGCAAGATGCGCAATCCAGAAGCAATGACCGATCAGGCCCCGATCGAAGAAAGTAAGGCCGCCCTCGGGTTCAGGGTGCAGGTCAAGAAAGAGGCCATCGACGAGAAAGGGCTGAAGGTGATCATCAGGTGGATCAAGGGAACAGATACCGTCCTCTTCGAGAGTTTCTGCGGCATGCTAAAACGGAAGATAGACAGCAAGCAACGATCTGATACAGCCCCAACACGATCGGACGAGTAGAATAATAACAATGGGCATGATGAATGAGAAACAAAAAAGTGAAAAAGAGAAAAAGAATACGAAATTCAATTCGGAACATGAACAATCGTGACTAGAACGGCCCGCTTCTCTTGAAAACTGGTACCCAGCTTCAAATGCTACGAGCCCACACTCTATATATGCAAATCAACAACAGAATCTATGCACTTCCCACCTCAGACTGCAAAGCCTTCAGGCGCTCCCACCCCTCGGAATCCTCCCAGAAATCCTTGCCCTTACCCAGGATACCACGCACTGCACTGCGGGCCTTGAACCTCCAATCCTTAGCCACCATCTCCGTCTCCGCCTCTGCAGCACCCTCTTGGCCCTCCTTGTCCATGGGACCGTACCGAGCGTATCCATCGCGGACCAACCGCTCCGTGGCGCGCACAACCTCCAGCCACTTCTTCTCGTCGCCCATTTGGAAGGCGCCCTGCGTGGACGACGCGACCGTCGCGCGCCAGGCCTTCTCATGCGCCTCGAAGGCCTTGGACGGCTGGTCCCGCCACTCCTCCACGCTCGCCACGAGGAGCCACAGGGGCGCGGAGTGTGTGATCAGCGGCACGATACCCTGGTCGATCAGCGAGATGATCTGACCCGGCACAGTACCGCTGCGCACGATCTTCTCCGCCGATGGGCTGTCGTCCACGCGGATGAGCAGGTCCTGGTAATCATAGGCCCGGACCAGGTGGTCGACCAGCATACCCAGGATGGGCATGTCGATGCACTTCTCGCCCTTCTTGGACCCGACGAGCTCGATGAGGCGCCGCTGCGCGGTAACGACGTCACGGAAGGGAGTGAAGGGCGGGGGGATCGAGGCCGCGACGGTGAGCATGTTGTCCCAGATGCGGGCGTCCGTGTGTTTGAGGGAGGCGGCGCGGTGGAGCGCGGCCAGGGCCTCACGCTTGCGTTTGTAGGGGTCCTCTGGGGCCGCTTCTTCGTCCTCACCTTCTTCCTCATCGTCGGCGAGGGGCGCTTTGGGTTTGGGTGGTTGTTCGGAAATAAAGGGGGTGTCTTCGTCGGGTCTGGGGGAGCGGAGGATCGCGGCCGCCAGGTTACTCCAGGCTTCGGCGTCGGTGTCTTCGAGCTGGACGGTGCGTGTGAAGGAGAAGATGGCATCATCCCAACGGTGGAGTTCGAGCTGCACGCATCCCAGAGCGAACCAGGCGCCGTGGTTGAGACGGTTGATGTCCAAGCTTTTGCGGTAGGCTTCTTCGGCCTTTTCGAGAGCCGGAGGCTTGAGAGTGAGGTAGTGGCGGGCCAGGGAGCGCTGGGCGCGAGCGTATCTCTGGTTAGAAACCTCCCAAGCCCGCTCGTACATGGCCGGGTCGGTGTCGATATCACCCAGGATGCAGAGAAGGCGGGGAGCATCAGCGGGCAGAGGAGACAGCTCGGGTCCTTCGAATTTCTCGTTGTCATCATCGGGGTCCTGACCGGTAGGCTGGTAGAGCTGCTTGCGGACCATCTGTCTGGCCTTGTCCTCTCTCTCCGTCGCAGCGTAGCAGAGTGCAGCCTCGGCCCACATCTGAAGACGCTCGTAGATATCAAGCGCCGTGCGCAGACCGCCGAGATTGACCCATCTGGTAGCAAGCTCGGCCTCGAGGTCCCATCGGGTGGAAAAGTTCATAAGCCACACGTATTGCAAACGCTCTGCGGCAGATGCGGACTCGGACTTTTCAGGACGCGGCAGGAAAGTTGTGGGTGCCTCGACAGAAACACCGGCTTGTTCATCAGAAGTGGCAGTATCAGCGATGACCTGGTCCACGAGTGCTTGCATCTGCAGAACAGCTCTTTCGACAGTTCTGGATCTGTGGCCCTCAACACGACTACGCACCAACAAAGCCTGAGTGTAGATCTGCCAGTTCGAGCTGCCTCCTTCCAGGACACGGGTAGCGTAGGGCGCCGTCTCCTCGCGGGTGATACCGTTCTCGGGTGCGGTATTGGTGATAGCCGATGCCAAGGCAAGAAGGATGGCGGAGTCGACGGGTTCGAGTTTAGGCTGGTCGCCGGGGTCGAGAGATGCCAACGCCGGGGGTAGCGCCGCTTCATCCTGAACAGTCACCTGCTTTCCTTGAGACTCTTCTCCGTCGGCCTTGGCGAAAGAAATAGACTCCAAAAGTGTATCATCGTTGAGATCAAGGTTTTTCGGACCAGACGCGTTCTCGCTCTTGCCGTTGTTCTCCGACGAGTCGGCGCTCTTGGCCAGGATGACAAGCTGACTGACATCGCGCTCCTGGAACTTAGTTCTCTTACCCAGTTTACCCGTCAAAGCAAACTCGAATTTCCGTTCTTTAGCGGCCTGCTCGAGGTCCGCGCGGGCCTTTGCATCGAAGCCGTGAACGGTGTGGATAGTTGCTCTCTCGAGCAAAAACCCTCCTCGCTCCTGCGCCGTGCACTGGGCGCTCAAGATAACCTTGCTGAGGTCCTCAAGCTCGTTGTAAATCAAATCCTGCAGCGTACCAGTCACCTCCGACAGCATCTTCTGGTGAAGGAAATTGACCCGGAGTCTTGCCGTCCGGGCCACCAGGGGACCGTTGACGACCAGAACATCGGTATCAGCCAGCAGGGCCTTGGCGACAGCGAACAGCTCGACATTGGGGGTCAGCTTGTACGCTGCCTCACCATCGACGGAGAGGTTGCGAATGACATGGGCACGAACGGCTCGGAGAGTGGCTGCGTCGGGTCGCAGAGCGGCGGGGATGATGATGTCCGCGGGGCCGAAGGTCAAGGGTGGGCCGGTCACGTTGGACTGCAGGAATCCGAAAAGCGCGGCCAGAGCAATGTGCAGCAGCTGCGAGCGTTGTTGTTCGGACGTCAAGCCTTCCAAAGGCGATTGCGTGACCGCCTGTACCCTTTCGGACAGAAAGGTGGTGTAGGATACCTCGCCCTTTGCAACGCGACTCAACACACTCTCATCGGCATTGTGTCCAAAAACCTCCTTCGCGAGCGGCAGCTGCAGTATAGGAACGATCTCGGCGTCTGCGAGCGCAATGGGGTCGTAGCGGTCCCTCAATGAGGATGTCTCGTCGAAAGCGGTGCTTAAGGACGCGGGGTAGGTATCAGCGGTATCGGCCATGTTGATGGTTTCAAACGAGATGTTATGTCTGGCGTAGAAGGGAAATTGGAGGAATGCGAAAGAAATCCTGCGATGATCTATGGTAGTCGCAAAGTGGGGAATTCAGGTATGAAAGAATGCTAATCAGGAAGAAACAGAGCAGGCTCTTCACATTGGCAGGTGGCTAGATATTATGCGAACAATGCAACAATCATCAATCACAGACGCATGCTATGCGTTCTCAAAAGATCAGGAGGCTAGCACACGATGAGCCTAAATCCCCAGCACGACCGTGTCAACGAAAGCAAAGGAAAGAGATGGACAGGCACAAGTGGGAAAAAATGGCGGGGTTTTTTTCTGCCGACTTTATCGATAAGGATACCTCGGGCGGTGACGGCACAAAGCGACTTGGGCGTGGCAATTAGCATTCTCCCCGCAAGCTGAACCCATAAAATACCGCCTACAACGCTATGGCCACGCCCTCGGCAGCAGCAAGTATATACAGGAATGATCCGTTGCTCACTGCACCGGCAGCTGGGCATGCTCCCGCAGGATCCTATTAAGCCCATCGCGCTTCACGCACTCATCAAAATGGAAGCTATGAGCCAATTCGTCCAACTCCTTCTCATCCAACCCGCGGAACAACTCCGCGAATTCATCCACAAACGTCGCAGCCAAGAACGTCTGGAACACCGCACGAAGCAGATGGCGCTCTGTTCCCCAGGGGGTCGGGTAGGCCTCCTTCGCGCGAGGATGAACCTTATCGATCCAGTCGACCAGCGGCTTCAGGGCGGCCGCGGGCTCAGGGAACGGGGCCCGGCCCCAGGCATCCAGCCAGAGCTGGCTTTTCTTGTCCAGGAACGGCTGGATGCGCTTGTTCCATCTGCTGTCGGAATTCGTGTGGATCATGCCTTGCAGGCCGATATCCTTGTAGAGCCAGATGGACCAGTGAATCCGGTACTTGTCGTAGATGCGCAGCTGCTCGCCGAGGAGGTTATATCGCTCCTCGTTGATGACGTCGGCCTCGACCTCCGTCCGCGGATTCTCGTACACGGGGCCGAACTCCCCGTTCCAGATGGCGGTGCCGTGCTGGTTCATGAACTCGACTTTGCGGAGGTACGCGCGCTCGAGGTACTCCTTTTGCTCTGGGGTGCCCTTGTACCGTTGACCGGTTGGGAAGCCCATGGACTAGAAGGTGTCACGCAATGACATGACGATTAGCCCTAGCACCGCGCAGCAAGCCAGTATAATCAAGCCCTTCCCGAGTCCCCGAACCCCCATAATCCTTCAAAGAAAGGCGGAGGGAGATACATACCGCATAATCATGCATGGAATAAACACAATTCGGCAGCACGCGATCGAACCCCTTCCACTCCATGGAGAAGGTATTCCCATCCAACCACAGGATATGCTCCGGATCGACCTGGCGGATCGCCTTCTCAATCCTCTCATAGAACGCCGGGAGCCGCACATGCGCCGGATCGCAGGGCTCATTGAGGGGATTATACCCGGCCACCCAGGGATTCGCTCGATAGCGAGCCGCGATCTGCTCCCACAGCCACACGGTGCGGTCCTGGTGATCCTTGTAGTCCCAGAAGGCGGCATAGTTGGTGGGGTTGTCCGAGTGCCAGTCGGGGTTCTGGCCGCCGGGCGTGGTATGCATGTCGAGGATCGTGTAGATCTTTTGTTTGGCGCACTTATCACACCCTCCCCATTAGCTTTATCAAACATGAAACACACACACAAAGTTCAATCCCTCAATGCAATATCCCGACAGAAATACTCACAAGATCAATAACCCGATCCAAATGCTTAAAGCCACTTTCCTTCAACACGCGAGGGTTCATGTCATCCTCCAGGTGCCGGAAATTGAACGGGATTCGGAGACAGTTCAGCCCGAGACTCGCGTAGAATTTGGCATCGGCTTCGGTGAAGAAGTACTCCATCCAGCGGTCGAAGAAGAACTCGTATTTCTCGGGGCCTAGGACCTTGCGCATGGCGGTGCGGTGCTGGGACTCGTGGCCGGCGTATCCGGTGATGAAATTCTCCATGCTGGACGAGAGGGGGGAAAGTTAGTCAGTTAGCTAGACAAATGAAAGAAAAAAAAGATTATGATAAGTCGTGATGATGAAAGACGAGTTGCATGCAGAGGAAGCCTACTTGGCCCATCCGCCTAGGGCAGCTCCGCGGAGGAGCACTTCGTCGCCATTGCTGTCGACTACCTGGTTGCCCTTGACTTTCAGAATCCCGGTGGACATCCTGTCGTAGCGGCTATGTACTGTACAGGGTTCAATTCGGTACGTAGATCGAGGGCGAATTCGTTGGGGGGTGTTTGATTCTTGGCTGTGCAGGTCTTGGTGCGGATTTACACAAAGGTTGAATGTATGAGCTCAGACAAGCTCGAATACCGCAGCTGCTTGCTTTCAAATACTTTACCAAAGGGTGGGGTAAGCTGTTCATATCCTGAGGATGTCATTTCCCAGTGGGAGTTTGGATGGCTCAGCGACGGATAAATGAAGCACTTTAGGCTATGCGAACCGAACCTCTCTCGCAGCCAAGGATTTGATTTAATTCCATCAATTGGATAGTCTTGCCGATTGGTGGCACATTTAGTTCACCAGATCCTCGTTCAAGTCAGTGCAACCGCTTAAATCCAGCTTGGCATAGACCAGGCTACCGACTTACGGACAGCCACCCTGCAAGGGTCATGAGAATCGTAGATGCCACAATCAAATTAGCCGTTATAAATCCAGCACATGTGTCCTGAGGGTATCTGGAGGTACAGACATGAATGCATAAAAACATCTAATCAAACATGCTCAAACACCGTAGTTCCTTCATATGAACAATGCTTCCTTGTGGCTGGCCGACTCCGACCAGGTGTGAACCATAGACAAGAATGAATAGAAAAATGTAAACAATCGCTAGTGCCAATGTTCAGAAACAAAGCGTGATATATGTACCATGGAAGCTCGTCAAGATCGTCCGACGCAAGACCATCACCAGTCTTGCCCTCGGTCCTTCATCAGTATCTCGATAGCTTCATCTTCGGGGACTGGATTGTCATTAAGGTCCTTGACGCATTGCGTGAGTCCTTCGACCGCTTCGTCAACTTGTTCGGCAGTCCAGTCTGTACAAGCCATGACCACTCGACGGTAGTTTTGCCCCAGGACCACATTTTTAGATCGGAGACGCTCCACCTCCTCCAGTATGTCATCGTTGAACTTGTGGTATCCCTCTATTCGTTGCTGTATGCTTTCTGCAGGTGGAAACGAACGAAGAAAAGCAGCTTGCTGCTCGGAGAACCCAGAAGATGGGTCAAAGTTCTCAGAAAAGACCGCTTCGAATGCAGCGATGTCTAATCCAAATTCTTTATCGGCGTCACCAACCAAGTACTTCTTAGACGCATCGAAGGATCCTCCTTGGGTCGCTTTCAATTTTACAAGAAGATCCTCTGATGACTTCTCAAGGTTCTTGCATCGCCGGCCGAGCTCGATGCGCTCTGAAGATCTACTCTTCAGGTCGTCCAGGTGTTTCTGTTCGATTTGCCGAGCCTTAGCTGACTCACGAATTTTAGCATGCCAGTGGTCAAACTGTTCTTGCTTCTTTGTTAAGCTCGAAGCCAGCTCCCTGTCAATGCCGCCCAGTGTCTCGTGCACCAATGAAGTGATCTGTGCCAATGTCGCTAGACTAATGTCAGCCAGAGTAACTCTCACGCGCCATGATGGATCCTTACAATCTAGAATCTCTTTCTTGGTCTTTGCTAGTTGGTCCATGAAAGAGTCGTTCCTATTTCCAGTCTGTTGGGATTGGCCATTGCCCTCAACCATATCCACACCTACACCGTAATCGGCCGGCCGTAGACCGGTATGGTTCGGTATATGAGGATCTGCACCGACTTCCAGGAGCTGGGGTACAAGGACAGAACGTGCGCGCCCCGCCAAGTTTAGCGCAGTATCGCCTTGATCATCCCGAAGATTGACAATTTCAGATATGAAGCGACCAAGCGTTATGACCTCTCCGGTCTGTGGTAAGTTTTGCCCGTTGTCCATGACGCCAGTAGACCCCGGCTGGCCCGCCGAGGTACCACCGTGGCGGACAATGAATTCCAAAAGAGCTTCGAGATAGTGTTTTGCGGATACATGGCCGCCCCCGCCAGTTGCCGCCATCACGGCAATGTGATGTAACACTGTTCGCCCACTGTAATCGACCATGTCAATGGTTGGAGCCAGAACCTGCAGTAAGCGTGGAAAGCTCCGATAGTCGAGGTTGTTCCTCGTTCCCACTGATTTCTGCAACGCAGTTTCACCTGCCCCGTTCAGCCGGAAAATGTTGACGCCTTTCTCGACTAGCGCATACACAAGGGGCATGCGAGCAAGCATCGCCGCCCAATGGAGAGCATTATTGCGATATTCATCCAATGGAATCTCCAGGTCATCGCCAGATAACTGCATCAGAGCAGGATGCGTCGAAAAGTCCTTTGTTCTCTTATCCAAGAACAATGTCATGATAAGCTTCATCTTTTGGAATCTCTCGGGAGTCGTGGCAGGTTGCAAGGGCTCGCACCCGCGCTTGGTGCCATCGACCATGGAGTTGGAGACATCCATATCCTGGTAGAAAGAGTCATTCGGCTCAGTCGGAGTAGGCTCGTTCATTGATAAAGTCGAGTGCTCGTACGGAAGTCCGAAGGATTGCGCATGGTTGGAAGTAGATCTGATGCGTTTGCGCGGAGGCTCGTTCGACTCTTCGGGTTCGAAGCCGGGACCGACATGGGCTTGGTATCGGCCGTTCCTCTGAGCATTGTTTGCAAAACCGCTGTCGGATGCAACACTGTACATGCTCTGTTGACTGCTGAAGGGAATCTGGGTATCCTGGCTGCTCAGCTGTTGCGAAGGTTTCCGTATGGCACTGGACTTTCTCCCGTCGACTCCACGTGCGGCCGGCGAGTCGAAGCGGGCTTTGCTCATAGCATTGACCGCAGTAGCCGCTGTGCGAGAAATATTCTGGAAGAATGTGCCCTGCTGAGGCTGGGACATGCCACGGTTGTCCATGTGGTTATAGAGTCGCTTTCTTTGGGCCGCCATTGCCTGTTCCTTGGTCGGGGTGTCCAAGGAATCCTGCGCACTGCCCGTCGTTCCATTTGGTCCCATGTCATATTCCAGGAGTGGTCGCAGTAATTCCTCAACATGGTACTCGCGACAAAGCTCCACTCCTCTCTGATAGTTCACCCAGGTGCCCTGATATTTTCCATAGCCACCCTGTACTTTCTCATGCTCTCCAGCCGCGATTTCCTTCTCCAGTGTCTTCGTCCGCCTCGCTTTGACCACACCAGCAACCTTGAGGATCTGAGTAGCGTTCAGCCAAGAATCCGCGCGGCGTTTCATGACGGCGACCCCGTTGACCTCCATTTCGTACACCGATACATTAGAGTAAACAGCCTGTAGAGAAGAGTAATGACCGGTTAGCGGGACGAGAGAGTGGATGGCATTGAGGTGCATGTGATGGGGGACTTACCCGATATATCTGAGGCTTGAATTCTTCATAGATGGTGCCATACCCGTTCATGTCTTCGAATGTGCTGAAGCTACCCCTTGGGCCATGGGGCAAGCTGTTGGTGAAGCTATAAGAAATGGCCGACTGTTGTGATGCTTTCGGAGGCGGAGTAGCTCTGGGGGTGGACGCTACGGATTGGGAAGCGTTGAACGAGCCCATGTGGGATTGTGAGAAAGCCATGCCATTGTTCGAACCCATGCTGCTCTGCGAGTACGACACCTGGAGACTCGGGCGCGGTGGGTGGCGGTTGTTGGAAGCCATGGTGTCCCGGTCACAGCGAAGTAGGGTGTAATCCCAAGTCGAACATGAAACCTGCAGAAGACTGCTTGAGGGGAAGATATCAGTGGAAGTCCAATTGCAACCGTCCAGGCCAATGGCATGACATGTTCAGTATGTCAAACAAAAGAGTAAAAAGCATGTGGGGAACTGCACCTATGCTGGGAGATCCTCTCGGCCTCCGGAGTTACTTCGACGTTACTTCGACTCAGTTGGAGCAGACCGCGGGAAGTCGCGCGAAATCGAAGGGAGGCGCGTGGCTAGCGCTCCGACCGTGAAGGGATGAAAGGGCCGGTTCGTGGTGTTCGATTGCAGGGATAGATCACAGCATGTAAAGCCGATCACTTTCGAATGGTATTCATCTAAAGCTCCAGGTCTTTAAGAAGGATTCAAGCTGTACATGATTAAAGATACCGACATCAAAAGAGCTGAGTATTGAGATGTTGGCAAGAGAAGTCAACTTGAAGTCCGTCCGTCAATCGTCCTTTCTGGTCGCGTCCGCGGCTAAACCCGTTTTCGCGTTTTGCCTTCCATCCATAGATATCACCCTTTTGGGATCTCCGCCTTCTAGACCGCTTTGGTCTCCGCCTACCCTTGCGGAAAGAAAGAATGAGAACAATAAGCGCCAATCAGTCAGTCGACACGCTGGAGAAAGAGCTCCGCCAAACAATTCGGTCTAAAACAATGCCAAAGACATTCTCCCCCAAATCACCGGTCCAAATCTCCGCGGCGACATGGCGGCAGCTTCTTCGATCCCTCCTTCGCGAGGCATCCTATCTCCCGGATCCAGTCGCCAAAGTTTACATGCAATGCCATGTCCTTGACCGATTCCGAAAATATGCGGACAATGCCAGATTCAGACGGCAGGAGGATCTGTGGCGACGCTGGCAACTGCAGAAGCAGGCCAGTAAGAGCCTGTCGCTGCTACAAAGAGCCAATGAAGGATACCCGAAACCACTAGAGAAGGTCTTGCGCATGGCATATGGTCGCAGTGGGACTCGAAGATTGGAACTTGTTCGAGACCTGATTGCTGGACACACTCCGTCGTCTGAGACTCCGCCCAAATCCTTGCAGGATCTTCTGGATAAGAAACTACTGACGGAGGACTGGAAGCCTCCTCCTATCATTGTTGAACTTGTCAATGCCCAGCAGGTCAACAGCATGATCCCGCATCTGAATGGAGCCCTCAAAATCAAGAAATTCGAACGCATTATCCCCAAACAGAATTCCTGGGCCAGGCCGGTTCCGAATTGCCGACGAAGGAACATTAGGAGGGATTGGTATCGCAAAGTGCTATCCAACTGTCTTCCACCACTTCCCCACGACGATCTTGAAATTCTTGAAGGCCTGATCTCGGGCCGTTTGCCATGGACGCCGCCCAAGAGAAGGAAGGCCATCGGAGCCGCCCCTGCTCCTACTTCTGAGACCAACCTCGATGTCGAGTTCCTGGTGGATGGTCCCAAGAAGGGTCCGACGTTCAGGCCTTATACCGACGGGCGACCTCATGTGCTCACACGTCGGTTCATGGTTAGGACTTGGATGCGCATATCTGCTCTCATACCTCGCTTGTCCATGGTGACTAAGATCCACCCCAAGACTGGCGTTGAGACTCGGAAGCCATGTTTTGCATGGGACTGGAGTCCACCAGCCAAGGTAGCTCTTCCGGTGAGAGAGGATATGGCAGCTGATATATTTGAAGGAGTCGATTCTCAAGGGAGGCTGCTCACAAACAAGCCCAAGCAAGAGCGGAAGGGCGACAGCCAACCTAAAGCCGGACCTAGCGCTCGGACTGAAGTACACGATGCTGAAGACATAATAAAGGAGACTTGAATTTACACACTCGCGCGGCATGAAACCCGGACAAACGGGCATTGTCAGACGTCTCTACAGCCCCAAAGCGCTCATCTGAACTTCCGCACGCGAGAGTTACTGATGATCTCCAACTGCCCAAACTCATTGATATAAGGCCGCTCACTCACATGGCAAAAGAAGGGCCCATTGCTGGATCTCTCGCGGTCGACACCGGCCGGCCAGATTTTCTCCATGGTCAGACGAAAATCATCCTTGGGCTTACCCTCCTTGATCCTCAACTTCTCGAAGAAGACATATGCGGCATAGAACACAATGCCCGAGTTCCCCGTGAGGGCTCCGTCGTACTTGAGGAACGTGTCCAGCGAACCGGGATTAATCTTTTTCTCGCTGCCCGGCATCGCCGCCTTGGCCGCATCCTTCAGGAACCCAGACTTAGTGACCCCTTGCTTCTTGACATGGGCGCGGATCTTCTTCCGGATGCGATCACACGTCTCAAACACAGGCACCTTCATCTCGTTTTCCCCTTCCAAAACAATACCAGAAACATCGAACTTCGAGTTTGCGTCTGCCGCCGCCGCTGCTGCTGCACGACTGCCGCTCCCGCTCCTGCTCGCCGTATTGGCAGTCTCCTTCCTCGCCCTCTTGGCCGTAGCAGCCGCAGCCGTAGCCGTAGCAGCCGGCAAAGCGATATTCGCCGCCGACGCCGACGCGTCGGCCAAAGGCATCGACTCAGCGCCGCGATTCGCGAAGAACCTCATCGCGTTAAGATACGTCGCCGATCGCGACCCCTTCTCGGGCCCGACCTGATTCAGGAAATCGTTGTACGAGCGCGACGACACGCCAATGGCACGCTGGAACTCGCCAACCTTCATCTGCTTGGAGTCGATAAAAGCGCGGATATCGTGGCGGATGGCGTCGCAGTCTTTGGTGGTAGTCGAGGCAGTGGAGGAAGGACGCGTGTTGCTGTTGCCCAGGTTCTCCTGGTCGAGCAGCGCGTCGGCGGCGGTGCGTTTCGTGGGCGCCATATTCTATCACGAATGTACTTTAATCGAAATGAGACCGGATAGTTGTGCGCAATTCGAATGTAACGAAGTACAATCAGATCTCCTGATAGGTTCCGCGTAACTGATAACGGGTGTAGTTGTGTACGCGTAGAAAGAAAGCGAGGTAGAACCAGAAAGCAAAGCAAGAGCCAACCTCAATTGAACTGAGTAGAGTTTACAGGGATCAAGAAAATAGAGGAAGAAGAAATCGTCGCGTCGAAATTCTTCTTTTGTTTACATCTGAAATCCACTAAGTACAGCCCCGTCCATCTCTCGAAGTCGAAAACGCGTACGGGGTCCCGATCACTTTCACGGCCTTCCCGATCACTTTCCTACGGTCTTTACGGCCACCCGCCCATCCACCCACGCATACGCTCTTTGCATCATTGGGTGGAACCATCGTTTGACCAACACGGATAGATACTGTATTGTACACTACCTACAGCATGATCCAGTCAATAATGGTATGTGGTGTCGCACAATCTCGTTTTACGGCTCTGCAGGAAGGTACAGTAGGTCTTTTGGCGTTTGTAGACGAAGGGTTTATTGCAGGGTGGTCGATTCGAATTGCTGGGTGGCCTGGGCCCGCCGGGCGAATGCCAATTGAAGTTGACAGCCCTCCACGCGTCAACTAGTCGATATGATGTATCGCAAAGTGGTCGATCCACCACCGACCTGAGTAGATTGTTCGGCTGGTTGCAGCAGATGGAGAATCTAAGAGTATTGGTGTCTTTAGGCAACAATACCATGGGACAGTGCTGCCTAGATTGAGAGCATGATCACTAGATACTACTGTACAGTACATACAGTAGATCAGCTACCTACTTGGCTACCGTTTCCCATAAGGTATACATCTCTACCTGAAAAAGAAGTGTATTCATTGACTTGCGGGCACGAATAGCTCTGAACTCCAAAACATGTGCGCCTTTTCCTACCTAGTTAAAAGAAAAAGAAAAAGAAAAACGAGGATCGAAGAATCAAACCATAGTGAAACCCATCCATCATTCATCACCAAAGCCGCTTCGCTTCTACCGAAGCTCTGCCTCCCTTCTCCAACAAACCCCCTGTCACAGGCAGTATCCTGACCTCCTGGCGCTCTTGGGCTTC
Source organism: Aspergillus homomorphus CBS 101889 (assembly GCF_003184865.1). Classification (NCBI taxonomy): domain Eukaryota; kingdom Fungi; phylum Ascomycota; class Eurotiomycetes; order Eurotiales; family Aspergillaceae; genus Aspergillus; species Aspergillus homomorphus. The sequence goes on along the minus strand of NW_020291932.1, from coordinate 21,705 downwards.
TGCTCGGCCCCTATGATATTGTACAACAAAATACAATTGGATATTATGAAAGAAGATAACCCCTGCCATCTCAGCTTTCCTGCCCAGGTCATGACAACAGTTAAGAGAGAAAAAAAAAAAAGAACAAAGATTCTTTAGATATTCTTCGCCACTCAAAAGACGTGTCCAACGATGCATGGCGATTTATGAAGAATTAGAATTTCATTACAAGTCCAAGGCCTTGTAGTCGGCACCTGCCTCTGCACTCAACGGTTGCACGCCTCGGCTGGCATCGGCGCCCGTAGGCTGGAAGTTGTACCGATTTCCAATGCCCACCGTGGCGGCATCTGCGAGCAGAGCATTTGTCTCCTCGCCGGGGCCCCTCAAGCTAACCGATTGAAGTGTGTCTTGAACCTCCTTGACTCGCTTCTTGAAGGCCATTCTGTCCAAGAAGAGCTGTTGCCGAGCGAGCTCGAGCTCGCGGCGTTCAGCCTCGATGATTTCCTCCATCTCGTTGAACTGCTGCAACTTGATCTCGAACTTCTGCAGCGTCACGTTGACCGCAGCCGAGACCAGGCGGGTCATCTCCCGTTCCTCGTGAGACGCCAGGGCTCCGGCGCGGGCCGCAGAGGCAGCGAGAGCAACAGTAGAGAGGGTGGTTTTGCCTTGCTTGTTCGCATCGGTGCTCTCTGTAACCTCATCGGCAGCGTCCTCGCGGGTAGCATCCAGCTCCATGGAGTCTTCTGCCTTCACGGCACTTTCCTTCTCCTTGCCCTTCTCCTGGGACTTCTCGGACCCGGAACCCTTTTCAAGTTGCTTTCGGAGCTCCTTGCGGATTTCTTCCACTGAGCGACCGGCCGCAGCAGCAGCCACAGAGGGCTCGGCCATCTGAGCCAAGAACGCGACCACCGAAAGAACAGGGTTCTCAGACTGGCTGATCGGATCGCGACCAGCCGACGCCCGTACCTCTGGGGTGTCTTCAAGGTACTTGTCCTCGATCTCGAGCTGCAGGAACTTCATCACGCACTCCTCCTTGGTTCTCGATCCGACATGGTTGGCAATTTGTTCCCAGTTGTCGTCAAAGTTCTCCAGACCCTCCAGGAGCAAAATGAGTTCCGAGTCGGACCACGGAGCATCTTTGTCGGGGGCAATTGTGTAGGGGCTTTCTTCGAGTTTGACAAAGTCGGAGGCATTGTGGCTAGAAGGCATCCTGCCCTGCAGGAAACAATTGGGACAGAGGTCGTACTTGGTGTCAGGAGCGGGGTTCGCAGTCGCCGGCGTCGATTTAGCGTAGTGGAATCTAAGGCGAGTGCAGTCGATACCACAGGAGAAGCAATGGAACTTCTTTCTTGGCTCCTTGCTTGCGCTCTCCAGTGCCTTGGTCGCTGCATCGGTGGGGGTACCGTTGGCGGCCGAGCCCTCGCCGTTGGTCTGCTTCTCCTTATCTTCGGTGGCAGGGGTAATTTCCTTGCCCTTATCATCGTAGACATTGCGACGGATTTCGAGGTTGAGATCGGCCTTAGATGTAGGTGTAGCTGAGGCTGCGCGATCGGTAGCGGGAAGAGGCTTGCCAGGCTTGACGAAGTGATTGGGACCGGGCTGTAAGGGCTGCATACCCCTCGGCATATCGGCAATCACTCGGAAGTGGCCTGTGAAGGGAGGACCGATGTTCGAAGGGCGCGTTTGAGGATCAACCTGGGCACTATGTCAGCACGAAAGGTGCAACAAATTCCGCGTCAAATACTCACTTGATAGTTGATCAAACCCCACTGCTCGAGGAAAGAGTGAACCCGCATGATTGCGCATACGTCTCCGGCAAGGTTGCGGCGGCACGCAGTGACTGTGAGGTATTCGATGGGGTTTAGTCGGTATGTGTTGATCATGAAATCACGGTAGTCCTTGTAGACGGCGGGAGTCTTGCTGCGGTTCCGACCGTTGAAGAATTCGGCGAGAGCTTTCTTCTCGATTGGGTGGATCAGGTGCATGTCGAACCAGGACGTATAGCTAGGGAGAATGATGGCATGTGTTTGTGAGACGAGATGTGAGCGTGCGGAAGTTTCGACAGAAGTCTTGCCCTGTGCAGGCTGCTCCCCCGCTGTGCCCTCAGCTCCCGATTGCGCAGCTACTTCGGCAATCTCGTCACCCTCGCTTTCCTTCTTGGTTTCGGGCTCTGTGCCGCCCATCTCCTCATCTTCGGGTTCGCCGTCGGCATTCTGGGGCTTTGGCGAGACAGGGGCATCTAGCGGGTTATCAGTCTCTGGCGCTGCGGAGATCTTATTCTCAGTAGATCTTTCACGCGACTGCGACCTTGCAGCGCACGGTTGGGAAGGTTGACGTGCTCAAGCTCGCTGCGGGCGGAGGGAGGCAACACTCACCGGAAGCACTGATCACATCACCCGGAGCATCCTCAGTGACGTTATTGGTCTGGACATCGTCGGCGGCACCGCCAGAAATGATAGAGTTGTCTTCCATCTTATTGGGTTGATGGCCGGGGATGACGGCTGAGGTCGCAAGCAACGGGAACAAGGGACCTTCGCGCTCCTTAAGGGTCGGAGAATTGGATAGACGAGGTGCCGGTGCAACCCCTAATGCAGTTGTGATCTGGAGCCTGGAGGTAGCAAAGATATGGAAGGAGATAAATGGGTGGTAATGGCCACCAAGATAGCAACAAGTCGTGGGGGAGAAAGGTGGCTTGGGAGCAGAGCGACTTGTCGCGACACGGACCGTCGCTCCAAAAACTCGCGCCAAGAGCATTTTAGGCGCTAGGCCTATTGCATACTAGCTCGATTGTATCTCCAATCTATGTCATCAACTTGACAATCTACTTTGTATTTCAATCACCGGTCCACATATTCACCTTGAATACTTGCTCCTCGCGCATCTCATCAGCGCCCACTGCGCATTAGAGCTATGCTACTGGATGCAAGCTATCATATGGATAACGGTAACCAAGATCACAACACCGTCAATGGACAGAGCATACAAACTACTAACTCGACATCACGGCGACATTTACAGCAAGAATTTTGTTACAGACAGACATATGATTCGATATATACAATCGTTATTAGAACAATAGTCGCAGCGCCTGCGCACTTTGCAGACAAATTCCTCGCAACTACAGAGCAGCGATTGCCTCCCTGTACGCCTTGAGACACTTCGCAATGGCGGGTCTCGCCTGGAGTCTCTGCAGCCAAGCGTGAACATTGGGGAAGTCCTTTTCGAGGTCGATGACATCGCCCGTCGCGAACGGAATGCTCTGGTACCATTGCACAAAGGCGGTGTCCGCATAGCTGTACTTACCATCGACCAGATACTCGCGGTCCTGCAGTACCTTGTCGAGCACACCGGTGACGCGGCGGATCTCGTTCAGGTATCTCTCTTGCGCGCTGGGGATCTTCTCCGGGTGGTAGCGAGTGAACCAGACGTATTGGCCGAAGTAAGGCCCTTGGCCCGACATCTGGAAATGGAGCCACTGCTTGGCGTGGAAGGAGGCCGGGGTGCCGGCCTTGGGGCTGATCTTGTTTTCTTTGTCGTAGGTCTCAATGAGATATTCGATGATGGCGCCGGACTCCCAGAGCGTGATGCCGGTGTTGGGATCTTCGATGGCGGGGATGCGGCCGTTGGGGTTGAGAGAGATGAAGGGCTCCTTCTTGATCTGGTCGAATGGTACGTAGACGTGCTCGAACGGGATTTCCAGCTCTTCCAGGACCATGGCTACCTTCCAGGGGTTGGGCCCGCCCTGGTGGCCGTGCAGGATGATTGGCTTGAGAGACATCTTGAGGTATTGGAGAGGTATTTGCGGGGTCGTATCGATTGAAGTATGTAGTTGATGGAGTTATACAGAGAAGGAGTGAAGCTGTTTGTAGTGACGGAAGCTCATTTCTGGATAGGCCCCGCGTTGCTTATGTACCCGACACGAAGCATTCGAACTTCAGGACTACACATCCCTGTGGAGACGTCTTACAGCCTGTCATGGCCCAACTGTAACGAGAAGTCAAACACACTGCAACTGTCAATGTCGATGCGAGTAAGTCGTCGGCTGTTGGTCCACGGTGGAGAGCTCCATTGCCGGACCTGTTACCCGCTGACAAATGCGCATCATTGAGTGTTATCACCTAGGTGATCTACATGTTTAGAATAAAGTAGTAATCAGTGGAACTGTGTAATAGCCATATGCACAATCAAGGTAAGGGGTTAGGTATCTCCATATGGCAGGCTTATAAATCCATCTGTCAGGGAGCGGGGTGTTAGGTGTAATTTAGTCCGATTGAGCGGAGACGTGAGTTTGTCAATGCTCAAAAGTCGGCACTCCGAAGGTCCGAAGGGAGTGTTGTATTAGAAATCCACTCAGGTGAATGAGTGTTTATGAGTGATGCTCGCTCAATCGTCTCCAATACAGGCAATAAGCCACTTGGTCCAGGATGCCTCGTGGTCAGCCACTACTAGGCAGAACCGCTGCAGCTTACTATGCCATCTTGAATTATCTGCGTTCGCTACATATCACAACAGACATGAGTCAACAATAATTAAGTTACTCATTTTTTTTATACGGGGCTTGTATACCACAGAAATTGCGCCCATACGATAGTACGGTAGCCTGGGAGACAGCTTAAGACAAAGAAAATGGACATTGTCTGCCACCGTGCTAGGAGGTAGCGGAGAATGCCAAATAGTGCCTTCCTGACGTGCTGATGATTTCAGGTTAACATGCTTTAAGCTGAGTTACTTATCAGCTCCAAAAGGGTCGGTAGCTCAGTGGTATGAGCAAGAGATTGCAGATCTCGAGGTCGCGTGTTCGATCCACGCTCGGCCCTCAAAGCTTTCCTTTTTGCATATGTCAATTCCCGTTGGGTTGTCATGGCATGCACGGCTTTTCAGATGCAATTGACTTTCTTTTTCTTTTTGTTCGCTTCGCTAAGTAGTGAGTACTTAGTAGATGTTAGTCGGGACATTATCTGTAACCTTTTTCTGGGCTACCTCACGCCGCCATGGATGATGATGATGCCGCCATGGTATAGCAGTGACATTGGAGATTGCCGGCTGCCGCACGCATAGATACATCTGGCCCCAAGATTTAATTGGGTACATTTGCATCTGAGTTTTGTTCTTGCTTATAAGTTAAAAGATCCGGCCGCCAATCACACTCAAGGGTCGGTAACTCAGGGGTAGAGTGTGGGACTGCAGATCTCACGGTCACGCGTTCAAATCGCGTTCGGCCCTTGTCTTCTTCGTTTTTGATGTTTTGGTGTGCTTGTCAATCCCATTGGAGGTTATGTTGCCTTGGTTTTTTTTATCTGTGTCTGTTGTTGAATTGTGGTAGTGCATGTTGACTGGCATCATGTCTATATGATGTCCGGCTGTGTTAAGATTTAAGTCAGGTCTCTTGTTCTATGGATGCTAGGTACGATGTTCATGTCACAGGAACTTGCGAAAATATATTCCATGCTAGGTAGGGTATCGCTCAACCATGCTATCATCAAAGAGTCATAATATATATACACAACCCACCAGAACCACCACCACGCTAAATGTCAACATCAGAGACCATGTCTTGCTGTTCATGCAACGGCTCATCAAACACCATATCAGTGCCTCCACGGGCAAAACCATCGGGACTCTGAACCGAAGGCAAGCTATCATCTTTGCCTAGACGGCGCCGTTTTCTCCTATTCTCAGAGATTTCATCTTGCAAGTCCAAAACTTCCTGGCCATACTCCTCCCACTCACTCCTAAATAGCAATCGGTCCCTCCAATCAACCAAGTCATCTGTTGCCTTGCGTTCTCCAATCGGCCTCTTTAGTCGTTCAAGCTTCACCCGAGGCGCATTTTGAGCGGCTTCCTCCTCGTTATCGCGCTCACTCTCAGTGGTATGAGCGGACCGGCCAATCAATCTCCGAAGATTAGTCTCCTCGGCATGACTTGCTTCCTGATCGACATATCCGGCATACTGATCCTCGTAATCTATTGGTTCATCCTCGTCGGAGAGAGAGGACTCGAATTCGTCATCTGCGGTCATTTCCTGACCATCAGTCTTTTGTCTGCCTCGGGAGATACTTCTCGCAACCGACTCCGTTTGAGAAGGTAACGGCAACTTCCCAGAAAGAATGTCTTCGACCTCATCGTAATCCATCTGGATTGGTTTCCAGTCCTTCATATGCCGACTGTCAACAACATCGAGGGATAGTCTGCGCGCCATACCAATCCAGAATTCGGCGCCGTTGCGTTTCATGCCAAGCACGTCCAGCGCAGTCCTAACATCGCGGCTCTTGACCTCGAGCGCCCTCTCGTGGCCCGCGTCTCTCATCTTCCGCAACCTCGATTCCGCGAAGAAGAGCGACGACTGGACCAGGCGGCGGGTGGCACTCACGGCCAGCGCGTAGAAGTCGGCGAAAGCGTCGGCCGTCAACGACGGGCTCTCGTCCCTGAAGGATGACGTCTGCCAATTATCCTCCAATCTGGTGCCTCCAAAATTCATGAAGAAGCGCTCCGAAAGATGAACCCAATTCTTCATCCGAAACAAGCTAGCCGTGAGATGCACGCTAGATCGATGGTCATGACCCGCATCCTGAGGTTTGAGCTGTCCATCCGATGTCCCTACTTTCAAACCCTCTGCACCCTGACCATCCAATCCCTCCGCTAATTGATTGACAGTTTCTTGTGCCATATGATCATCTGAATTTTCTAATTTCGTATGACTGTCGGCCTTGTCAACCTTGGCCCGATAATCCAATTCCGTAGCTGTCGCCTGATCAATGACCCAGAAATTGTGGTGCTTCTGCCTCCCTACAACATCTTCATGCTGTTGCTCCTCCAAGCGAAGTAGTTCGGCGTAATTCTCGAGAGTCGTGTTACACTCTTCGCTGATTTCAGCGGCAGCGGGGACGTCGGCCAGAATGATGGTTCGACTATGACCCTCCTTCAGGTGCTGGCGCTGCAGACCCCGATGCAAGAGCCTGAGATGCTCCTGCACTTCGATTTCGGACTTTGAGCCGAGGGCGCGGACAGCGTCGCGAATCCCTTCCTTTCCTTTCTTGTCCAGGACGCGATATAGGACTTCCTTCTCCTGGGGACTCCAGAATACGACTCCATTCTGTGTGGATTTGTGTTTCTCAGTATCGAAATCCTCCGGAACAGGCGCGTTGTCGTCGGTAAGCCGTCTTAACACATCAGCGTAGGAATCCACCGAGTCTCGTGAAAGTGACAATTGCAAGTCTTCGAGGGCCGAGGCTCGTGTGATGGTTTTACGTGTTACCCCTGAGGGTCCCGCGTATGGTTTCGCATCGTCCGTAGTTCCCAGCAATGATGCTGCTAGGGTGTTGTTCTCGTCGGTGGTAGAAACGGGGTCCGATGGATCATCATCTATTGAATTGCTCATGATCGACTGACTCGCACCAAATGCATAGATGAGAAACGGTCCAAATCATCTCCTCAGAGTCACATCCAAACCAGTAAGATGACCATCGGAAAACGACCAGGATGAGTGACAAGTCTAAGATTCGTCGGACGCGGTTGGAACTTTTTTTTTATCGGGAAAGATTTCTGATAAGAAACTTGTTTGCACTGTTTGGTTCCAATGATATCTCCTGGCTCGGAATTCTTTCCGTTAGCCGCTCGGTCCAAATGCTTCCTCCCTTCACTCCATGGCATCTGGATGGACTGCTTTCGTCGGAAATTGGGATTGATTCCCATTTCACTTGCTTCGAGGGCAACCAGAGCCCCTTGGAAGCCTAGAGCACGTCTCGCACCCTTGCGTTTCAAGTCCGCGGTAGCTTCCGCAGATGAAGCACTTCCCGCAGCACCTCTCGAACCGCCGGGGATTGTCCTTCGGGAATACCAGGAGGAATGTATCCAGTCCGTACTGGATCATCTGAGCCAAGGTCATAAGCGCCTAGGGATCTCACTAGCCACAGGTGCTGGAAAAACGGTGCGCACGGAAACGTAGTGAGGACGGAGTGAGCGGGCGATGAGAGTTGACACCATTCAGGTTATTTTCACACAGCTGATCGGACGCATTCCCCCTCGCGATGGCAAGAACGACAAAGCGCTGATCCTCGTACATCGAAGGGAGCTGGTCGAACAAGCTGCCCGGCATTGTCGACTTGCCTACCCCGACCGGACCGTTGAAATTGAGATGGGGAATACTGTGGCGACGGGACATGGGGACATCATTATCGCGTCGGTGCGGAGTCTCACCTCGAAGGACCGGATCGAGAAATTCAACCCGGCTCACTTCAAGCTAGTCCTGGTGGACGAGGCGCATCATATTGTCGCGCCCACTTACCGAACTGTCTTGGCTCACTTCGGCCTCAACGAGGCGTCATCCAACTCTCCTGTCCTTGTCGGGGTGTCGGCTACGTTTTCGCGTTTCGATGGCCTCAAGCTGGGCGCTGCGATCGACCACATAGTGTATCATAAGGATTACATGGACATGATCGACGAGAAATGGCTCTCTAATGCCGTTTTCACAACTGTTCGCTCGGAAGCCGACCTGACGAAAGTCAGGAAAGACAAATTTGGTGATTTCGCCGTCGGCGCCCTCTCCGAAGCAGTCAACACGGATAAAACCAATGATATCACCGTGAGAGCATGGCTAGCCAATGCAGAAGGCCGTAAGTCTACTTTGGTGTTCTGCGTTGACTTGGCGCATACCAAAGAGCTCACCGCGAAGTTCCGGAGCTTGGGCATCGATGCACGGTACATCACGTCGCAGACCCCCAAGGATATACGCGATGAGCAGTTAAACAGTTTCAAAAACCTGGAGTACCCAGTTCTCCTGAACTGTGGACTCTTCACAGAAGGCACAGATATACCCAATATCGATTGCGTAGTGCTTGCAAGGCCAACCCGCTCTCGGAACCTGCTGATCCAAATGATTGGAAGAGGGCTGCGATTGTTCCCCGGCAAGAAGGACTGCCACATAATCGATATGGTAGCAACATTGGAAACTGGCGTCATCTCCACACCAACGCTTTTTGGACTCCACCCCGACGAGTTGTTGGAGAAGACAACAATGAAGGACCTCAAAGACAAGAAGGAAGACGAAACTCATCACCAAGAAAAACCTGGCTCCGAGCTCCCTGCATCTTACGCCGAGGACCCTGCTCAAGCTGGCGATATCAAGCTCACCTTCACCAAGTATGACACGATCTACGACCTCATCGGCGACATGAGATCCGACAAACATATCCGCTCCTTGAGCCGCTACGCCTGGGTCCGAGTAGACGAGCATAAATACATCCTCTCCGGATCAATGGGATGGCTCACGATTGCCCGAGAATCGAAGAGCCCAGAGGAGCGTGAGGGACCGGAATATCACTGGACTGTCCACCACGTTATGCAGTACGGCTCATCACTCAAGACGAAGAAATTTGCTCGACCTCGTCTCATCGCCACCACCGAGGGCTTCGAAGCGGCTATCCGCGCCGCGGACACATTCGCCGCCGCCGAATTCGAGGAGCGATACATTTCTGCTCGGCAGCCATGGCGCCAGCAACCAGCCACACCAGCCCAGGTCGAGAGGCTCAACAAAGCCAAGATCCGCGATGGGAAAATCCAAGCCACGGATATGACGCGAGGGCAGGCGGCGGATATTATCACGAAGCTGAGGCATGGTGGCAAGAAGCGGTTCGCCCGCCAAATGAAGGAACGACAGGCCGTAGTAAATAGGGCCCGAGCAGTTGAAGACCTGAAACGAAGGACGGAGGTGAAGGTCGGGCCCCTGGAGAACTAGCATTATTCTGTAACTTGTACATTAGCAAGAATTCCCCCTCCGCAGACAACATTCACCAAAATCTCGAGCCTATCCCTTCGGTTGCCCCCCGCTGTATATGACCGAAGTCCATAGATCGAAGATAGACATGCATACGAACCACACCCCAATCACCTATTCAACCTCAAACCACCTAACTCGCAAAAGCTCCACCGCCGAAGGCCTCTCCCTAGGATCCAGCCTCATAATTCTCACAATAAACTCCTTATCCCCCCTGCGGAGCTCCTTCTCCGAGATCCTAGTAAACGGCCGTTTCCTCTCGGGCGGAATACCCCGCATGATACGCGCCAGAACATCCAACGTCCCAGGGGGACAAATCTCGCGATAGGAGAGAGGAAACGGCCCGAGGAACTCACACTGCCTCTGCAGAATTCTCAGATCGTAGTCCTCGTGGTCCGCAGATACATCAGGCTTGAAGAGGAAAAAGTTATTCCCGTAGAGCAAGGAGATAAGCTGTGAATACCAGTCAGTCAGTCAGTCTACGGTCCAAAGGAAAATTGCCTATAAATCCCGATATTACCGTGGCGCCAAAAGACCATATATCCGGCGCTGTACCCCAGCCGATGCGGAGGTGGACCTCGGGGCTCCGCCATATGGGCGCTCCGATCATGTTACCGTCCTTGGCGTACGCTGAGCTGGCTGGCACGGTGCTTCCGAAGTCTGCGATCTGGATGTCTTTGAGGCAGGCACGTACGGACCTGTATGGACGAAAGTGTGCGCATGGAGGACACTCAAGGCCTCCAGGACAGATTTTGCGACATGTTTGATTTGCGACCTGGTAAGTTTCTGGAAGGTAGAGGCATTCAGGAGATTGTCATCCAGATGCTTCAGGACAATGGCTGGTGGATCGGATGGCTCCATGATCTCGGCGACCAGCGGTCGTATCAAGGGGTCATGTGTTGGAAGCGCTTCAGCACGTCACGTTCATTCTGCAGACGGAAATGATGGACGCTTTTAATGAACACGGGCTGATGTAGCTTGTCTCTGTTGGAGGTTTGTTGCAAATTGAGTCCCGGATGGACATACAGGAGCTTCGTACTTAGCAAGCCAGACTGTCTTCTGGATTTGTTTTCCAATTGTGTAGAATCCTGCTTGGCCTTGAAGAGATTGGCCGATTCGAAGGAACGGAGTCATTGCGTCTGCTTGCAGATACTTGACTGAATGGAAATATGTAGAGGAGTTAAATTAGTACGATAGAGCAGCCTGCTTGATCTGCATGTCTGCGTCGGACACGGAGTTACCAGCCGCCGGATGCAAGAACGGGAAGGAAGGCAAGCTCCCAGCTGAGCCTGGAAATTATGACTTATATAGACTACTTTTCTGAGATTGTATATTCTGATACAGTCTAATCCAAGATAAGAGGATTTTGTTTATGGCAAGCGCTTTTTACTGAGGATCTCCATAATACGCATCCCACGAGAACCAGTCAAAAACACTATCAAATGTCCGCCGCGCCTCCTTACCTGATGGACCCTCACCACCAGGTAAGGCCTCAATATCAGCCGGAAGCCAATCAAGGTAGCTGGCAACATCTAGTCCTTCCAAATCGACTCCGGTGGCCTCGTAACCGTGCCATTTGCGCTGCATGGTTTTGGAGGAAGCGCAATGGACATTGCGAGCGAGCTGCAGGAACGTATTCGCGACGTGCTCAAGCCTGGTACATAGCGTAGCAAGGAGACGCATCTGCGAGCGCATGCTTGCGAAATACGTCACTGTTGTTGCTAGAAGGTTTAAATCGTGTTCTTTCGTGGGTGTCACGGGGCCAGGGTGGTGCACAATGTTCTCGAAGATGACGAAGAACGAGGTAAACGGATAATAGAGGAGATGCCTTCGGACATCTAGTTAGTCTCAGGGATGAATAGATCCGGCAGAGAAAGGTTGCTCACCACATGACCCCATTGTTTACGGAATGCCAATTGGAGACCATTGACTTCAGGAGAGAAATGGCTTCGCGGGCAGAGGATAGGCGCAGACTCGACGCGGAGCCATCGCCTTTCAAAAGAAGTATGAGCACGTGCAAGTATTGAAACTTCATGCTGTTGATGCCCAGAGTCATTTCCCGGACTTGGTCCGCGGTGGATGAAGCCCTCTCAGCTTCCAGGATATCTGTCAAACGCTGCCTTATGCATCAGAAGGGTGACTCGAACTCCAATATAGGATAGCCATATACCTGGTTTGTGTATGAGTACCAAGCATTCACACTAGAACGGAGTTCCATGCACGGGGCAGCTGGCTGGCCGTTCACAAGAACATCTGCTAAGATTCCCATCAATTTCGCTAACTCCATGGAGCAACGAAGCAGCTGAGCACCGAATTGGGATACTCTCGGGTGCGTCGGTACGCCGTTTATACGAGTATGCGGCTGGAACATGAGCAAAGTCTGCTGACCCGGTAGGGGGACATTGTGATACAAGGCAGTGGGTAAGAATGCAGGTCGCCCGAAGGCCAGAGAGCAGGATTTATCCATTAGGAAAAGAAGCCAGAAGAGACACAACTGCTGTTGTTGTGACTCGTGTTTACTGGACAGATGCATACCCAGAGCTTCAGCCTGCCTGCATGCGTTTCCAAGCAACATCCATGACATGTTGGGGGCGGCATAGTCTTCACCATGCATAGCCAGAAAGGCTAGCGCCTGTACGTTAGCCTCTCGCGGTTCAAGAAAGATGCTGCTTTCATTGAGAGCCAACTGCACATTTTGGCGAAGCAACGCCTCGTTAGTGCCATCTTCTGCGGGAATGGCAGATAGCAGCATATAGTTAAAGTATACGACCCAAGCTTTCTCCCGGACCTTGTGTGGCTCAAACACCACTTTCAAGATCTCATCATCTGAGGGAATATTGAAGAATGGTGTGCCAAGCTCAGCCAGCTCAAGAAATCCTGGTTGGCTCGGCGTTAGTCACGAAGCATATACAAATGACGAAACCCAGAGTGGGTGGTCTCACGGCTTATCATTCGGTAGCCCATTGCTTTATGAGGGACATGGAAAGCTTTCGGACGTTTCTCGGCTATTTCAGCCTGATTTGTAGCTAACCGGTTCTGGAGATAACGAAGCTCAGAATGGGCGCTTTGGCACGTAGCATCACTCTGTGGCTGAGGGATCCTCTCAATGGTGGCTGATGCCTCTCGCAAGAAAGAGAATGAATGCGACGAGCCAATGTAGAGCTTCGGACTGGAATGATTCTTTTTAGCCACGATTTCCTGATGTGACTCTGTTGGTGTTCTCGAATTATCTCTTCCAGCAGATGCTGAGCCGATGGCCTGTAAAGCTTTGTCGACGGACTGGGTTAATTGCTGTACCAGCTGCTCGAGGTGCTGTACTCGATTCACTATGGTACGCTCTTCGGCTGAGCTGTGGTCTAAAGACCTTGTAGATCTGGATACTCAGTTACCATGTTACGTAGACACAATTATGGTGACTGACATGACATTGACATTGTCCCGCGAATAGTTGCAGTCGCCGGGCCATGGCTTGCAGGAATTGCACTTCGGAAGCTCCCGGGAACATCTGTCACTTATAAATCGGGTTACAAGCGTATGGGAGTAGGAGAGCCTACTTTAGCTTCTTTTGTCGGCAAAAATCGCACTGTTCATGTCAGTGGCGAGACCGACGCGGTCACCGAATAGCTTCCAGCTTACCGCAAACTGGGCAAGACGGTCCTGCATTGCTGTTGGGGCTGGTCACCGGCCTACCGAATGCCGGTTGCAATTTCAAGATAGCGAGTTACATCGAGTTCCAACACGATTGAGGGTTGGGAATGTCCAAGAACCACGAGCCGACTGTACAGGGAGGAATGAACGATGGCCACGGCATTACAAAGTCCGAGATGATCTTCTATGGTTCGGAAGCTGTTCGGACCCTCCGAAATGAGCCAATGATATGGCGTGCAGCCGGACGCTCCGCGGCCCCGGGTCCATCCCATAGATGCCGAATTATGGGATGAGGGCTATACTCATTCTGAAAGATCCAAATATAAATAGCATGTCAATAATCATTTAATCAGCCCTGGTCCATCGAGAGACAGAGCTACTTAACTTTTCCCACATTATCCGCATATCCCCTACTCAGACCATGAACTCCAACCCATCCATTGCCATCATCGGCGGCGGACCGAGTGGTCTACTCTTCGCCCGCCTTCTCGAGGTCAACGGAATTACCGATTACGTCGTCTATGAGCGCGACGAATCCGCAGTCCTCGGGCCATGGCAGCAAGGAGGCACACTTGACCTCCGCCCTTCCTCAGGCCAGTTGGCGCTCCGCCGTGCCGGTTTGTTCGATCGATTCAGCAACGAATTCGCCCGCTGGAATGCCTCATGCTTCCATGTGCTCTACCCCAACGGGACCACTGCGGTGCGGTTTGACCAGGAAAGAGATGCGCCGGAGATCGACCGTCTGCAGCTCCGTCAGCTGCTGCTTGAGTCGATCCCTGCGCATAAGATCCGCTGGGGCCATGCTGTGAAAGCAGTGGAAAGAAGAGCTGATGAAAGCCAAGAAGGCGACGACAACGGGTTGATCATATCTGGTAAGTTCGTGTATAACCTTTCTAGCTGAGAAACGTCTCTTTGAGAAAGGCAGCTAATTCCCTTACTGCAGATCACGTCGGCGAAGCCTGTATACTCAGGCAAGATGTTTATCGAAGGCAGATTATCACAGGACAATCCCAGTTACGCCACAGCGAAAGAGCTCGTTGGACCAGGGAGCATGTTCGCCGCCGGGCAACACAAGAAGATCGCAGTGCAACAAGTTGCAGACGGGTCGTATCGCGCCTACTTTGGGCTGACTGTCCCCGAAAGTTTCTATCACCATCGCGAAAGCAACGGCTCGGGAGATGATAGTCCTATCAACCGGACAGAAGAGCTGCGCAAATTGCTGCTCTCGGATGCGTATTTCGCTAGGTGGGCCCCGCAACTGAGGAAGTTCGTTGAGAATGCTGAGGGGCCATTCCGTGCTTGGCCCTTGTATCGGATGGAGCCAGAGAAGCTTCACTGGAGTGGAAAGCCTCCTGGGGTGACATTGCTGGGCGATGCAGCTCATGTCTCTACGCCATTCGTGGGAGAAGGGGTCAACTGCAGTATGTATGATGCTGTGGTCTTGGCTGATAGCATCTTCAAGCATTGCGGTGAGGGCGCCCACTTGGACGTATCGAACGGAGAAGGAATCAATCGTGCTCGGGTGGAATACGAGGAGAACATGTTAGCGCGAGGACGAGATTTGATTGAGCGCAGCACCGCAATGGAGGAGATACTCTTCGCTTATAATGCGGTGGACAGAGCCCTCGCCTTCTTCAAGAGTGCCGCTCGGTGAAAGGTTGCATTAGAGATGGGCACCTGAAGTGTATGCTGCGAGTGTAAGATACGAGCATGTTTCGAGATAAATTAGAGCTTCAGTTGTGCTGTGAATAGAGCTGTGACAATGTCATTTGCAATTTTCGGGATTCGAATAGGTTGATCCTTGATCGAATGAGAAGTAATGTCACTGTAACGCGAGCCACGGAGACCACACTATCTCTAGCGGGGGCTTGAGGGATGAGGCCGCAACCATGGGTAAACACGGCAGGTGCTACAAGATTCCAAGTTCCAATCCGATACAGAGAAGTCTTGGGTGTTGATGGAACACCCGATATACTGCGATAAAATTCGATTCAGGTACCAGATTCTGCCCCTACCTCCATGGCCGCTCTGCATGAAATACTTATTAATTGCTTGCAGAATGTTTGAAGACAATGCATTACGACACCCTGACCTCTCCCTCCAGCTAACTTACTCCCTATATCACGCAAACCCCAACCTAAGCCTCATTCCACGACCTTCCTCCCCCGGTACTGAATATACGGCCCATACTTCTTACTAGTAAAGCACCAATCAGTATGATACTCGCCCTGTCTGACGCCCTTCCCCTCTCCCACCTTCCCCAGAGCACCCGGAGCAGCCCCAGATCAAACCGCCACAGAATCCTGGCCAGCACCACCGTAAACTCAATTATCGCCAGTCTCTTCCCGACGCACGAGCGGGACCCAGTCGAGAACGGCGCGAACGCACTCTGATCCACCCCACCGCCACCATCACCACCCTTGCTTTTACTCTGCAACCACCTCTCCGGCCGAAACACGAACGGATCTGGGAAGTACTCCGTGTTGTGCTGGAGGGCATAGATCCCCGCTCCAACCTCCATGCCCGCGGGGATGAACTCACCGCCCACCACCATCCCGCCGGGAGGACCTCGCGCCAGAGAGCGCCCGCAACAGAGGGGGTCAGACGCATGGCTACGTCAATGCGGCGCGGAAGTAGGTGCAGGAGGAGAGGACTGGGCCTGGTCGAAAGTCATGGATGGATGTGAATCCACTGCGGATCTCGTTGGTGGCTTTGTTCAGGGCTGTAGGGTAGCGGGAGAGGTAGAAGAAGGCGGCTGCCATTGCGGTGGAGGTTGTATCTGAGCCTGAACTGTATGGAATCGTCAGCTAGGTCTGCTTCCACTTGTTGAAAAGTGAAAAGTGAAGCATGCATGCAAGGCACGCCGGGAAAGAAAAATGACTACGCACCAGCAACAATCAACAGGTTACTCTCCGCCCACAGCTCCTGAAACGGGAATCCATCGCCGGTCTCCGGATCTTTGGCCGACAGAAGCTTGCTGCAGATGTCCGCTGCCCCGGGGTTGAGGTTCCGCTTGCGATCTTCCATGATGGAACGTCCGGCTTGGGAGAAACGGAGGGCTTTAGCCATGGCGCCCGGGTGAAGGAAGCGACCGATCTGGAGCCTTTCGATCATGGGCTCTTCTGTGAGGAGACTCATACGTCTCATCTGAGACATAATTCCGTCGAGAATGTAGTGGTGGGAGTTGGAGTCAAGTGTGTAGAAAGATCGACCGAAGACGAGCTCGGTCATAACATCGAAGGTGTAGAAGTCACCTTTCAGGGTATCAGTCTACGAGCCTCAATCATATGTGTGAAGACGTACTCCACTCGGCCATGTTCTTCGGACAAGTTCATCCATCCTCATCATCAGTCACAGCCGGACTGAAGTTGTCCTGCTTCTCGCCCAGGCGATCACAGAGGTGGTCAACAACCCGAAGCAATGGAGGCTCAAGCAGCTTCAGGTTCTGGTCGCAGAGGCCTTGGCTTAGGATGCGGCGTTTTCTGCCGTGCACTTTCTTGTCGAAGACGTTGAGGGTGCTGTAGACTTCTTTGATGAGAGGTATGCTGTATAGGACTGGCTCTTCTGAACAACTTTGCCAAATTCATAAATGTCTGACTGGGTTAGTACGTTGGACTGAATTCGGTAAAATATCCATACCATGAAAGCCGGTATTGGAGGCGAAGACGACGCGGTGAGGAGCATATCGAAAGATAGGTCCTATTGTAAAAATAAGCAAGCCATCCGACTAGAGAAACACATATGGGAGACAAGTAACCATATTTCTGATGACAGCGCCAGATATCAACGTGCAAGTCCCCAGACCTGCCGTGCCAAACAGCCCGCCAGGTAGTGAGCTTTCCTGACAGTGGCCCCGGGTATTCGGCCAGTGGGTGAAAGTACAGTCGGTATATGCAGATACAAGATATCTATACATCCATGAGTAGCCTAGAAACGAGAAGCGACTGAAGCACTCAACCTCTAACTCACGTAGACAAACCCGGCGAAGAGACTCCAGCCACCGAACCGGAGAAGAAGATGGACAGCATCTGTTAGGAAGGGAATCATAATTGGTGAGGTCAACAATTAACACACTCTTGCATGAAGGACGCACATACAGATTTACCAGCCCTTTAAGAAATCCATAAATCTCCTTACAACCCCACTAGAACCGTTGATAGTGAACTCCACGTGTGTGTTGGGGTTACGTCAACGTTAGGTTCTTTCAAAAAGACTGCATGTTTCGCTCGTCACTCCAGGATCTCATTACTATTCTACAAGTTCATCAGCAGACCTTCAGCACGAGCAGCACAATCAGAGGGATATTGCCAAGGGAGGCCTGTCCGTCCCACGCTGCAACCACCCCTTCCGATCGAATCGAAGTAATTCCGAAGACAAAGAGACATTACCTGTGCAGTGACGGTTAAGCTTGATCATTCAGTCGATGCCGTCAGCAGTGGATGCGTTGAAAATAAGCCGCAGGGAGATCCGGATATATACGGACGGACGATTAGTATACCGACTGTTTTCTCAGGCATCGATTTTCCCAGCTCTCTGGGAAGAAAACAGTTGGTTTGTGGCAAAGTACAACGTTTCAATTAGCCAGTTTGACTCGAGGGAAAGATATCAATTTAGGTTTATCTGGTGCAGTTGCGGTACATGTCAGCGTGTGCCTTGGGAGAGACGCTTCTTTGTTTAGCAAGTGAGCTGGGAAGGCAGGGGATTGATGTATTGGTGCCCGATCATGTGTAGGTATCTACTGCAGGCGTTTCTTTCACGCCACAACAAAGTAAATGCTTTGACCGCGGCTCTAGAATCTTGGACAAATGCTGTATGGATTCAAACAAGGCAGTGCCAGAAACAAACTGAGACTATAATGGTAATTTCTGTAAGAACAAGAAAAAACGATGGTGGCATCTCGCCCAAGATATACAGACACCAAAACCAGAACTTTAAGATCATCCAATACCAATGCTTTTCACGTGGTAGCAACGTATAATGCGACCACAAAAGCCCCAGAAACATTGCCTCAGTCACCTCGCAAAGTATAGTGAGCCGCTATATACCACAACTCAATTGATCTTGATCTTCTTCCGGTCCATAAACAGAGTCAGGACAAAGCAAAAGCAGCCAGCGGCCAAGGACTCGATGAACACCCGACTGATTGCATACACGATCGCCCCCAAGACCTGCTGCTGTTCCGACGGACTCAGACTCTCTAAGAGTCTACTCCCAACCCCGGAGGTCAGACTTTGGACTTGGGTATGATCCATCGAGGGGAATAGTTCTTGAATTCTGCTCTGTGCCAGGTTCAAGAAATTTGAATTTCCAATAGATAACGCAATGGCAAGTCCTCCACCCCTCGCACACATGATGAAGCCAACGGCGCTGGAGATCTCTTTAGGACTGACCAGGAACTGCGCGAGTGCAAAAGGAGCATTGAGGTACATTCCTGTACCAATGCCGTTGATAACCATAGCACCGTAGATAAAAGCTTTGGATGTGTGAAGGTCAATGTGCATCAGCATGGCATTGGCAGCAATGACAAGCGCAGACCCGGCAGCGTACCAGGGAATGCTGTATCCTAGCCGCACCATCAGATGGCCGTTCAGGAGAGTGAATACCGCTAACGCACCGATGAACGGCAGTAACCGTACACCAGCCAGCAAGGATGAGCTATGTTGGACAAATTGAAAGTAGAGCGGGACGAAGTAGATGGTCACGAAGGATGAAGTTCCCGCAGCTGCCCCTACCAGGAATTGCACCACCAGATCCTTTCTTTTCAGAAAGTGCACGGGGAACATCCTATGCTGAGGATTAGACCAGACCTGGTGGATCCCTAGAATGATAAATAGAACTCCCGAGACACAGAGTAGTGCTATCTCGCGACTGCTGTTCCAGGCAAAAGTTGCGCCGCCAAAAGAGATGGCCATGAGAAGCGAGACGTAGGCCCCAACCATGAACGTGTTTCCCACCCAATCAATGGCTCTCAGCCTTTCTAGAAAGCTCACCCCTGGTCGAAGATCACGGGAAGGGAGCAGAAAAAAGTATGCTGGAGAGAAAGCACCTCCAATGCAAAGGTTGATGTAGAAGGCCCATCTCCACGTTGCGGATTTATTATCTGCAAAGGCGCCACCAATGACAGGACCGAGTCTGCGCGCATGATTAGCTTGGTATGGTTGGACTGTTTTGGGAAGCACCCACACTGTGCCTATACCGAAAACTGCCCCAATGACCCCAATATACTTCGGGCGCTCTACCGGAGTGGTAAAGATTGACAGCATCATCATGACGCCGAGATACATACCTCCGCCGCCCAGTCCAGCTATCGCCCGCCCGATGATGAGCGCGTCCATGTTAGGAGCGGCACCACATACAGCAGACCCAATCTCGAACACAGCAACACAGAGCACGTATATCCATTTCGGGTTGAATTGACCGTACGCACGTCCCCTGGAGTGTGATTGTAAGATTATTGAAGAACGAAGCCGGAAGAATGCCGTACCAGAAAAGGTTTGTACTCGCGGACCCTAGAAGGAACGCCACAGAGAGCCATGGAAGCTTTTCAATGGAATCGAACTCGTTGATGATGTTCGGTTGCACATCTGCCACAATCGTCTGATCAAGCGCGAACAGAAACACGCTTGACAAAATGGCGACCACTAGAGTATATTTATTAGATGCAATTCGACCGGCTTACGGAAGTATCACATACCGCCAAAAGCCCACTTGATGCCGTGTATATCCCGTGGAGGAGGTGTAGGCACAACAGAAGGCGTGGGTGGTGATGCCGGCGCGACTTCATTCAAGCTTGAATCACGACGTGTTTGCTTCTCCTCGTCGGAATGTTTCTCTCTTTCTGAGCCTGCTACTGTCTCCGAGTTAGCCCAGCTTGCGGACGGCTGTGGGTGCTGAAGCTCCCACTGAGCTGAGGCAGTCCTAGACATAGTCATTGATAACCAGTCAAGAGTAACGAAACGAGATAGTAAGAATTGTCAGAAAGCATCTTGAAAAGGAGCCGTGCAGGGTCTTTAAGACAATTCAATTCAGCTAGAGCTTAGTAATGTCATGCTTGTGAGAGTTGGCAACCCCCATGGAAGGCTTCAAGATTAATGAGTGCGATTGATAAGCACTGTCATTGTAGCCTCGGATACAGTAGCCCGTAGCTTGTTGAAGGACGAGGGAGAAAAGATGATATGGTGATGTGATGCCGCAGTGTTACTACGCTAGGCTACGGGTGGGGGCGGCGGACCCCGGACTTAAGGCGTTGCGGGATCGCCAGCGCCAGCCTAGCGTTTCCCACGCATTTTGAAAACACTATACTTCGGTATTTGACATCTGAGGTACTGAAGTGGGTAAAATCACATATCTATCTATCTCCAACTTTTCCGAGCTTGCGAATACTAGTTATAAGGGGTCATTTCGCCCTAACAGTGTGATACTACCTCTATCTCAGGTTACGATTTACCCTCCTACCACCATGATACTCGACGGTTTCGCCCTTGTCACCGGAGCAGGCAGCGGCATCAGCCGTGACATCGCTCTGGCCTACGCAGCTTCCGGAGCAGCAGGTGTCGCCTTCGCCGACATCGATCTCAAAAACGCAGAACGAGTCTCAGCCGAGAGCAAGGCCGTCGCAACCAACCCAGACTTCCGGGCCCTCGTCCTCCCAGTGGACGTTTCTCTCGAGCAGAGTGTGGAACAGATGATGTCCGAGGTGGTGGCCTCGTTTGGCAGGATAGACTATGCAGTGAACAGCGCCGGGGTGAGTGAAAGTCTATCAATGTGCTTCATTCTGGACCTTTACTTATTCCAGATAGATTGGAGTCCAACATCCCGCAGAGGTATCCGAAACAAGCCTGAGCAAATTCGACGCCTTCTTCAGCGTCAATGTCAGAGGCACAGTCATTTTCACCAAAGTCGTGAGCCGTGCTATGAAACTTCAGACCAGGAAGACTATCTCAGGCCGCAATGGAACTCGAGATAACGTAATCGTCAACCGAGCGAGCCACGCAAGCGAGCGAGCCACCCAAACCGCCCAAATGCCTCACCAAATGCCTCCCCAACATGAATTCTGATTTGTATACAAAAATATGGTGTTTTGAAGCCTTAATTACACTGTTTTAAATATCTTTTCACCCAGTTCCTCGATTAGGACATCTTGTATGTATATGGCCCAGAACACCGCAGTTACTACACCGGGGAGGTGCCTGACGGCGAGGCTGCTGACTCTTTATATAGATTGCTTTATTCTTCTTTCTCTCATGTTGGAATACTTCTCTTGCTTTATTAACGGTGAGGCTATTTAGGCTGGTAAGCTGCTTCTT